>NC_053026.1:653140857-653291056 GCF_003073215.2 Triticum urartu
CAAGCATACTCCTCCTGAATCACCAGATTGATCTTTAACACCCTTTCTTCAACCCTTCCCCCATCTCGTGTTTCTGCAAAATGCTCCAACTATTAGGCTCTAGAATACGATAACATGATCATCTAGGATTTTTTTTATTAAAGCAAGCCGAGTTCCTAGTTTCCATATTGTCCAATGAATTGTTGTCTCCCCCACAGATAACCAATTTCCACAAAGACACGGGAAAATAGTTATTCCACACACTAGACAATGGCGCCGGCAATAACAACGGCGACGACATGATCAATGGGGACGATGATGACCCTAACGACGGAGAATATGATTTGGAGGATGAGGAGGAAGGAAGCCTTGGCCCCGATGAGTATGACGCTTTCGAGCTACCCCTTGAGGTCCCCAGCTCAAAACTATGTGCAAGCGATTGGCTAGTACGACCAAAAGCATCAAAAAGAAGTCCCAACATCTCAAGACCGAAGAAGATGAGCTAAACGACATATGGAACGAGCTCCTTAGGGCCGAGCAGGCCCGAGAACAAGCTCGAACAGACTGGTGCTAACAGATCTTACCCCATGGCAACTTGCTAGACTAGATGGATGCGGAGACCGAGGACAGCGCGCTTTCAAAACGTAACTGGGTTGAAAGCCTCGACCGTCCTCCCTAGTGCAGAGATCGACAGATAGGCACTGAAAAATATGCCTTCGAGGCGCATGGAGCCCGAGGTGGAGTCAATCCACCACGGACCACCACGAGATACAAACCCAAGGGGAAGTGGCCCTTAAGCTCCGAAACCCCACATCGACCAATCTAAAGTCTCGGCAATGCCCACCTGCTAGACAGACATGATATTTTGCATAGCTAGCAAAGAATGGCGATGTGCGCGACTACACTTGCGACTGCACAACAACGATGTCGGACGTACGCCACACGACTGCAAGTGTCTGAGGAGCTACACACCCTCGATGCTTTACAGATGAGTTCATGCAACACCAGTTCCCTGCTAATCCCATAATAGGAAGGGTGATGTAGCACAACAGTAAAAAGTATTTTCCTCAGTTAAGAACCAAGGTTTATCGAACCAGTAGGAGTCCACAAGCTAGCAAGATAAGCAGCACCTGCACACAAACAAAATAAATGCTTGCCCCCAACTTGGCAAGGGGGTTGTTAATCCCCTCATCTTGCTAGTTCCAAAGTTAAAAGCAAATAGTGATAGACAATGATATGTCAAATGGCAAAATAGTAAAGAGAGCAATAGAGCAACACAAATAATAATAGAGAATGGACCCGGGTGCCATAGGTTCACTAGTGACTTCTCTCTCAAAAGCAGGTAATGGCATAGTAAACAAATTATTGTTAGGCAATTGACAAATAAATATCATTCATGGCATAATCTTGTATAGGCATCATGTGCATGACAATTAGATCATAATCCATCTGCATCTACTACTATTACCCCACCCCAAGACCGCTATCCAGCATGCATGTCACAGTGTTAAGTTGGCAAGAAATAGAGTAACGCAATAAGCAAGATGACCTTATGTAGCTCAACAGAAAGAAACGTAGCAATAAGATCAATCCCCGTTGTTTTATCCTTAGTAGCAACAACACATCATGTGCCTTTGCCCCCTTTTTGTCACTGGGCAAGATCACCGTGAGGTTGAACCTACTACTATGCACCACTCCCTCTGAAGAATTACCCATCTATCTCGGCCAGGGAAGACAAATAACTCAAAAAGTACACATAGTTACTTAATCATACAACAAAGAAACTCCAATTCTATTCAATGAACAATCTGGTCATAAATCCACAAATCATCGGATCACAACAAAGACACCATAAGAATTACATCGGATTGATCTTAGAGGAGATCATTGTATTGAAGATCCAAGAGAGATAGAGAGAGAGAAGAAGTCATCCAGCTGCTACTATGGAACCGTAGATCCTGAAGTAACTACTCAGACATCAACATGGAGGCAGCAAGGTTTATGCAGATGGCCACCCCAACGGTTTCCCCCTCCGATAGAGCTCCAAAACAGGGCTCCAGATGGGATCGGTTCGGAACAGAGACTTGCGGCGGCGATAAAATTCTCTTGTTTGTCTCTCTGAGGGTGTCAGGAATATTGGGAATTTATAGGACAAGAATTATGTCATACGGAGCTGCAGGGGCCCCACAAGCCTGGGTGGTGGACCAGGGGTTAGGCTGCACCCCCGGGCTTGTGGGCCCCTTGTCCATCTTCTAGTCAATTAGGTTGTCCACGCGTCATAACCAATGGCAGACATGACTAGGAAGAGAAATCCTCCTCCCTCCTCCCACGAGGTGACCGGGGGGACCCTCAATCCCACTGGCCCTCACCGCCGCTTGACAGTGCGGTCAGGCAAAGCCCAACCATCTCCGCCAGCGGTGGGGCCTCTGGCTCTTCTTGCCCATGCGGGGCTGGTGAGGGCCGGTGACCTGAGCCAGAACATGGCGGGGGCCGTGTGCCACGGTAATATAGTGGGTGGACGCTGTGCTCCAGCACCCTGCTGCCCAGTTGCCTGGCAGCTTGGTGGATGGGCGCGCCTGGGCGCTTGTGACGACGGTGATCTAGGCTTCTAGATCTAGATCCGGACGACATGGGTTACGGGCAGCTGCCCCCGTCGTGGCCTCTGCTGGTGGTGGTGGAGGCGTAGCAGCAGTAGAACAAAGGGCGGGCTGGTTAGCTTCGGTTGCTCCGACGGCGGACAACAGCGAGCTCGAAGGTGGGATCCCCGGTGAGCAGTTTTGGTCGATGCCGGCGTTTCACGGGGTTGTCCTCGCCGGTGGTCGGGTGTCGTTGGTGGTCTCGCGCGTTGAGCTATGCCGTCCGCCGAGGTGGGGCAGCACATGGGGTGCTCGGTGGGGAGGTTTGTGAGAGGGATGGCGGTGCAAGGGTGTGCTGGTCGTGGATGCGTACGTCCTCTCCCCTTCGCCCCCCTTTCCATGCCTGTGCGCGCTGCCATAGCTCCAGCGGTGTTCTAGGCGGGACATATGCTTCGGCCCCGTAGGTTGGGGGCTACCTTTTGTACCAAAGCCGAAAACTTTGGCTGGTCTTGGAGGGGTTTGAATGCAGGGCGGCAGCCCTGGCGGCAGGAGGCGCGACATTCGTAGGCGGAGTGTGCTCTCAGGTGCGAGCGGGCAGCCATGGCCACGTGGGTGGCTTGGTTGCGGGTGTTTAGCGGAGCTAGGGTGCGGCGGAGGTGTGAACGCTGGGTGCATCACTTGCCCAATCCGTGTACTGGCCGATGGTGGCAGCATCTATTGACGTCGTATCCTTTCCTGTAGGCTTCGTCGCGGCGTTCTGGCTCCTTTCGTCATGCTCCGGATGAAAAGTTGATCTACATGATCGGGCGGTGGCGGCTATCAGTGGTCGTACCCTTCTGGGAGACACCATTTTGGAGTCCTGGCTTCATCGTTGTCGGTCACACCTCTTCATTGTGGTTCATGGTGGAGGTCTCCATCGGCTCCAAACGGTCTTTTTCGCATATGTGTGGTTAGTTTGGTAGTCGGTGGGGTGGTGTGTTAGTGCATGACACCTTTGTATCTTGTCTTGCGTGTGTGTTGTGTGCGGTGGTGGCGTGTGTTTATATCGGTCTACACGGTTGTAATGCGGTGATGGTTGCTTTATATAATATAAAGCGGGGAACCCCTTTTTCGTCATAACCGATGGCAGACATTATAGTGCCGCAGATGTATT
This sequence comes from Triticum urartu, assembly GCF_003073215.2. Taxonomy (NCBI): domain Eukaryota; kingdom Viridiplantae; phylum Streptophyta; class Magnoliopsida; order Poales; family Poaceae; genus Triticum; species Triticum urartu. The sequence continues at coordinate 653,144,566 of NC_053026.1, forward strand.
GCACACAAGCACTATATATGAGGAATTTCCCAACGTGTTCAACCAAACCAGCAAACTTACATTAAATTACTAGATAATTGTCTATTGTATCGGAGAAGGGGGGAAAGAACCCTGAATTTTCGTTCGTTATGGGAAATATGACACATAATAACCAAAATAGCATACGGCATCATATCAGAGTGATGAAAAAAGATATTGTTGATTATTCATAACATTGAAATACATTCATGGCTTACAGACACACAGCGGCATGACATATTCTCCATTTATTTTATAGATATAAGGATGCTCGAGATATTCAGTCAAATCCTTGATTTATGCACTAATCCTCTGTGTAATCAACAAATGTCTGACTTAGTTGTGGTTGTTCTCCCAAAATTGAGCCTGGAGATAGTCTATTGTATTCTTTTCCACCTGAAATGCCTTGGCAAGAACATCATATGATATTGGTGGGTCCGACCCAAACACTGCATTGGCAATTGTGATAGCCCCAGGGTTCTGGCTGCTGAGCGCGGCAATTGCAATAGCGGGCTGGTGGGGGTTGGGGTTGAATTGGAAGTGGATGAGCCCCACGGGGAAGACAAACACATCACCTTTGTTGAGCATCTTGGAAAGGAACTTGTTTCTGTTGGGGGCGGGCTGGTTGGATGTGACAAAGCCAACATATAGTGTCCCCTCGAGCACCGTGAGGATCTCAGTGGCGCGAGGGTGCGTATGTGGTGGGTTCTGACCCAAGGGAGCATAGTCGATGCGCGCAATTGAGATGCCGAGGGTGTTGAGTCCAGCAATCTGCATGACGTTGATCAAAGTGACGTTGGATCCAACCTTGTTGGTCACCCTAGGCTTGTCGAGGTTGGCTGCCTTGAAGAAGTCGTCTGCGTTAACTTCCATCGGGTTCTTGCAAACAAACCCATTGACACGCACTGGGTGCAGAGAGGAGATGTAACATTTAAGGTTAGATCTTACAAAGTCGTTTTCTTGGATATAATTTTCAGAATCTGATTGCAACATACGTATCTAGTGATAACATGACAGGAAACCATGAAGTGCGTAGTACCTGGTGAATGCAGGTCGGCGACGCAAAAGTCCTGGAGTGGGCTAGGATCAGAGGCAGTGGCCTGCCATGAGACCAGTGCAAGAAGAGCAGCAAAGAGAAGGATGGAAGAGGATGATGCCATTTGAGTTTAGTTTCTTGGGCTCTTCTTTTCTCTTGTGTTCCTCTTTGTGTTTGTTGCCTGAGTGATGCTTTGAGCATGCAGGGGTTGTATGTGTTTATATAGGCGCAGTGAGGCGTGTGCGAACTCGGGAGCAATAGACATAGTCAGGTGGAACCGACCAACAGATTGAAATGGTCTCGGGCTGCTGATTAAACTATTTTGCATAAATGTTTTCCCTTCAAATGAAGCAATGCAGCGTATACAGATAGATAAAGGAACTCTATGTGATGTACGACTGAGTAGTAACGATGATTGTTTCTCCATTTAACCCGAGTCTCAACAATGCATGCAGGGCTAATTCCAGGGAAATTCACCACCCATCGCCATTATTAATGAAGGAAAATATTTATAAACAAGAAATATCCGGCAAGAGAAACAAATGAATTCCACAAGTTTAATTATATATCTAAATATCCTGTGTTTCTATCATACTATCATATACCTGGTCATAGTCTGAACTGGTTCCCGCGAAATCAGTCAAAGAGAGCAGTTGAGAAAAGCCAAGTTATACAAGGCAAACAATTATTTTCTAGCTTGATGCCGACATAGACAAAGTTACCTACTCTTACGTGAGCCTGATACATATAGAGTGACTACTACTCCTGTTCGCTCCACAAGTTGATATAGTATTATGTGTGCTATCTAGCTTTTGGAACTACGAAATTATATATTTGCCAATAGATTTGTCATGAAATTCCAGCAACATAAGACGACAGAGTAGTAAACGGATTCGTAGCAGCCCCTGTTTGTTATCATCATGTCAATCCGATATTTACTTGGTCAGATGTCTCTCGAAGTGGTTGAGTACTTACAGGAAGAAGCAACGACATTAATGGACGAAGTACCAAACCAAAAGGAGAGATGATACAAATGCCATGACGATGGAGAGCAGGAAGTTTCCATACGATCTAAGCAAGACTAGTTAACATCTTCTAGCGAAGAGTTTTATCATGCATGACCAGTTCAGTGTATAAACCTAGCCTTCCTGACTAGCTTCATGGCACCAGACCTCACCTGCTTCTTTTGCTAGAGTAAATAGTGCATCGAATGACTAGACTAGGCCAAGCGGCCACTCATAAACAGATTAATTTATTGGAGGTGTCTGTTGGCAGATTTAGTATAGAAAAAAAAGTTTCCAGATGATTTAATTGCTTCTATCACAAGCTTATTACAAAGAAACAACTCAAATATTAATTGTTTTTTTGGGACTCAGATATCTACAATAGTTTTTCTGGAGAATGATCAATCAAACTTACAAGACTTTGAACCCAAAGGAAGCTAAAACAGAACAATGAGGAAAAATAGAACTAATGACAACCACAACAACAAGTTTCATAGCAAAGGAAGCGTAGACTACTTCTTAGATGCACCAGAAAGACAGACCACAAGAACGACTCCTGGAAGCAACTTTTGCACATTCAACTTGAACATTGCAACCTCTAAGCACATTAACATATAATCATCTATTGGCTTTTGATTAAAGTTTTGCACAAACTTCTCAAGTTTCCTTTTAATATGCCTAAGCGCTATTGCATCATCTGGTGTATGTCTGAGTAGTAATTACGATTATTTATCCATCTCACCCAAGTCGGCACAATGCATGGAGGGTTGGTTCCACGAAAAGTCACGACCCATCACCATAGTTTATTAGATATCACATACTTGGTCATGGTGAGAACTGGTGCGCACAAGGTCAAGGAGGAGTTGAGAAAAGACAAGTGATGCAAAGCAATCGTTTTCTACCTAGACAATGTCATCTGCTTAGATTTATCCACTCTCCCTTCTTTTAAGTTGCTTCAGAATGCGTGCAACCAATTTTTTCAAGCTGTGGCCACTGACATAATCGAACTATATATTTGTCACCGGATTTGTCATGAACAAAACTGTGCACAAGATATGGCATGGGATAAAAAGGACATACACGTACTTATACGTTTATAGATATGTGTTAGCAGCTTAACATACATATGATTAGAAAGCACGGTTGGAGATATAATGGAATATCTTACCATCCTCCAGGAAAAATAAACAGAGAAACTAGGCAATATGAGTCACCTAGTGATATAAAAAAATTAAGGTTGCAGGTTGACGCAGTAGTTAAAGGATTGTGTCAATGAGGACGAAGATACGCACGCATAAACAATGATGGTAGAGAGCAGAAACAATTCACGTGATCTTAGTAAGAGTAGTTAACATCGTCTTGCTAAGAGAAGTTAGGTGGTCTCGGCGCGAGAAAGTCCAATGTTTCTTCCAGGTGGTGTGTGGTTGAATGTCGTCGTCGGTCCTGCTTGAGTCTTCAGGTGGTCCACCCTCTCTTGTGCTTCCTCTTAGCGTGTTTGGCTTGGTTTGCCATGCTTTCTTTAATCATCTTGTATGATGATTTGCTCAACACCATGTATTGTTCAGCCAAGCGGCCGAAGTCCGTTTTGTGATAAAATTCTTCTATGACAGGCTTGTTACAAAGAAACAACTCATATAATATTCATTTTTGGGCGGTTTAGGTAATAATCGTTTCTTTTGTGTATTTATGCATGTTTTTTGTATGTATGCTGGACCTAATTTTTGGAACCTGGTCTCCGGTGTGCCCAGTTTCTAACACTTAGTAAAGATCATATTTTTAGTTCTCAACTTAAGAAAAAGAAAAATAATACACATAAGTATTTTGATAAAACGGGACACCTCATCAAATTTCAATTAAAGCAACTGTCAATTGAACTTACAAGAGTTTGAACCAAAAGGAAGCTAAAATATTACATGCGGGAACCGTAAATTTCTTATTGCATGCACCAGAAAGCGAGAGAGCAGAACAACGATTCCAGGCTGCAACCTTTGCACATTCAACTTTCACATTTAAATCCTGAGAACAATCGGGCTCCAACCATTGCATACTTCTCATGTATTATAAGATAATCCTAGGTGTTCAACCCTAGGATCAAACATATACTGGATTACCAGATAATCATGTATTCTTTCTTTTTTACGTAACCATCTATTATTTCGGAACAAGGGGAAAAGAACCCAAAATATTTATGAGAAATACGACACATTAGAACCAAAAAAAAATATGAGATCATATCCGTGTGATAAACAACGATATTGTCAATTATTCTGAAGGTAGAAGTACATTCACTCATTACAGACACGGAATGGAATGGCATATGCTCCATTTATTTTATAGATTAGGATACATATCTAGAAACTCAAACATGTCCTTAATTTGCGCACTGATCTTCTGTGTAATCAGCCAACCTTTCACTTAGTTGTGGTTGTTCTCCCAGAACTGAGCCTGGAGCCAGTCTATTGTATTCTTTTCCACCTGAAACGCCTTGGCAAGAACATCATCGTATATTGGTGGGTCTGACCCAAACACTGCATTGGCAATTGTGATAGCCCCTGGGTTCTGGCTGCTGAGCGCGGCAATTGCAACGGCGGGCTGATGGGGGTTGGGGTTGAATTGGAAGTGGATGAGCCCCACGGGGAAGACAAACACATCACCTTTGTTGAGCACCTTCGAGAAGAACTTGTTTCTGGCTGGGGCGGGCAGGTTGGATGTGACAAAGCCAACGTATAGTGTCCCCTCGAGCACTGTGAGGATCTCAGTGGCGCGGGGGTGCGTATGTGGTGGGTTCTGGCCCAAGGGAGCATAGTCGATGCGCGCGATTGAGAAGATGCCGAGGGTGTTGAGTCCGGCAATCTGCATGACATTGATCAAGGTGACGTTGGAGCCAACCTTGTTGGTCACCCTAGGCTTGTCGAGGGCGGCTGCCTTGAAGAAGTCATCAGCATTGACCTCCATCGGGTTCTTGCAAACAAATCCATTGACACGCACTGGGTGCATAGAAGAGATGTAGAGGGTAAGCTTAGGTATTACTAGAAAGCTGTTTTAACATGCATATAATTTTCAGAAATTTATTTCAACATATGTATTTGGTGATAGCGGGACAGGAAAGCATGAAGTAAGTAGTACCTGGTGAATTGCATGTCGGCGACACAAAAGTCCTGGAGCGGGCCAGGGTCGGATGCAATGGCCTGCCATGAGACCAAGGCAAGAAGAGCGCAAGGAGAAGGAAGGAAGGGGAGGATGCCGATTTGATTTGAGCTTCTTTGGCTCTTCTTTTCTCTTGTTTTCCTGTTGTAGTGGAGTGATGATGGTTTGAGTATAGCAGGAAGCATGTGTTTATATAGGCGCGCAACAAGCAGTATGAACCTGGGCAATGGACATAGTCAAGTTGGAAAGGAGCAACCCATAGAAATGGTCTCTGGCTGGTGACTACTAGGTTATTTCGCATAAACTTTTGAGACGTGGTCAGCCATACTCAAATCTTTGATATATTACCATCAAGTTCCCTTTTCTTAGGGACACATTTCCCCTTTAATAATTTATAAATAAAGATGCAAATTAAGCTACTCCATCTGATGTACGGCTGAGGATTAGATATGAGTAACAGTCTGGATTGTGTCAACTATGCCTGGTCAAATATGAAATCGTGGCACGTCAATCCATGCATGAGTGCACCTAATACAACTATTATATGTAGCAGCCCCTGTTATGAAAGTCAATCAGATATACATCATGCCTGGTCAAATTTCTCTCCAAGAGGTTGAGTACTTGCGGCAAGAAGCGACGACGACGACACGGCGATGGAGAGCAGGAACTTTTCATCTGATCTTAACAAGAGTGGTTAACATCTTGCAAAGTGCTTTCATCATGCATGACCAGTTCAGTGCATAAATCTAACAATCTAGTCCTGGCTAAGGAAGGTTCATGACCAGTTTTGTCATGGATGATCAGGTCCATGCATCTTACAACAACACACATGGCAGCCTTCTCTGGTTTACTCCAACAGGAAGGAGAACCGGAAGCTACCTACAGCGACGAGGAGGAGCGCGCGCGCTGCTGGCGGGTGTAGTCCCAGATGGCGATGGCGGCGCTGACATGTACGTTGAGTGACCGGACGACGCCAAGCTGCGGGATCTCGACGCAAACATCCACCGCCTCCTGGATGATGTCCACCGGGATGCCCTCCTTCTCCCTGCCCAGCACCACCACCGTCTTGGCCGGGAACACAAACTCGTCTAGCGCCACGCTGTTGGCTGTCTGCTCCAGACCCACCACCGTGTACCCCTCCGCCCGCTTCCTCTGTAAAAACGCCCTCACGCTCTCCACCGGCACCTCCACCATCGGCACCCACTTCTCCGCAGTCACGCTGATCAGCCGGAACTGCTTGTCCTGGACCACCCCCATGTCCCCCACCGCCAGCCCGCCCGCCCTGAATATCTCGCACGTCCGGGTCAGCCCCGCCAGGTTCGGGATCCGCTCCACCAGCGACGCCACCACGATCAGATCCTGCCGGCTCTGCCTCACAGTCTCCGCCGCCTCCTTCCTTGATTCCACCGCAAGGTTGAACGTGTCGTCGTCTTCCTCCATCTCGAAGAGCAGTCGTGAGATGTCATTGTTGCCCATGACCGCGCTGTTGCTGCTCGCTGCTTGCTCCGAGTCCCGGTGGGGTATGATCTTCTTCTGGAAATCTTGACTGGCTACTATCTTCTCTTCGGTGCCCTCCTCGTGTTTTCTCACCGCCAGACCCTCGTTCTTGATTGTTGCTGAATCCTTTATCATAGAATGCCTCAGCTCCTCCCTCACGTCCTGATGGTACATACAGCGAAATAATTAGGGGGATGCAGTTTCAAGCAACACAAGAAGATACCTCAAGTTCAAAGTGCTTACATTCAAAAAGTTATTTACTCGCTCCAACACCGACACTGGAACACATTCAAAGCCAGACGACTGCATAAAAAAACAGCATATTCAGAATTATAACAGAAATGCCGAAAGGTTCAGTGCTGTATAAAAAAACATAATAACGTCCCTAGAATCCTCCATGTTACTCATTTCCTGACAAAATGAACAGTGGCCTTAAATTTCTTGGGGACAGAGAATACACGAACCTCAATGCGGGCCGTAAATATTCCCAGTGGAGTCCCAGATATATCAGGATCAAAAACATCAAGGAAACCTTCGATTGAAACTCTTAGCCTGAAATCAAAACATATGAATGATAAAGACATTCAAGATGAAAATTATATTAACACCTTGAGGATCTTTTCTAGATTCAGAAAAGGAAAACAAGTAGGGTATATGAGTTGACAGTACAGGTACGGGAGGAAAGTTCCTCATTAAAACTCCTGATGGTAGTATATTGAGAGAAGTTTTAATAGGGTGATGCCCAGTATATAGCCTAGCTAATAAACAAAAGAAAACAGAGTATGTGGATGTACCTTGCGCAGTCGGTATTCTCTGCCAGATACTTTTTCAAATCTTGAAAGCACCTCCTCTCGATGGATGGATTTTCTGAGCTTTCTAGTTGCAAAATATGCCACAACTTGGAAAAAACAGTGTGGACAAGTAGCTGTGGTACAATATAGATCTTCAGTCGACTAGTACAAATATAACGCTTGAGAAAAATGTAGCCCCGCATAATTTTTAAGTACATAGTTTTACCTGAGTGAAACTACGTAGACTGTGATGATGGGATGTCAAAAATGAAATTATTGGAGGAAGCAGTTGATTAAGATGGTTTCTCTGGACAACCAGCTCCCCTGAATGGAGGATTACGTTTGCTGCTATAAAAACATATGAAGATAGTGCCTGCAAAGAGGAGATGCATAAATATACAGACCAAAATGGAAAGACATCTCACTAAATGTTCACCTGTTGTCGCATTCCGTGGTCATTAAAAATAGGAACAAGCTGTGCTTCAGCCTGCAAATAATAATCATCAGAAAGGTCAATAGTTACAGACAAGGAGATTGTACTGACATCTAAAGAAGTGTGTAATGGTCGCACAGGTCAACAAGCATTGACATGAAGGAGCTCTCACCAGTGTTGGAAATTTTAAGTAAATAAGTATAGCAAACGTCTCCAAATACTGCCGGACAGCAGGTAGGTTATTTCTCTGCACAGACAAAAGTGTGTCATTTGACCTTGCAATGCAGTAAAATAGCAATTATGCATGGAAAATAAATTGATCTCTAAATGTTCTAGATCCTTAAGAATTTAAACTCGAGACAGGTTTGATTATATACAATTGCATAAAATGGAAATTATGCATGGAAAATAAATTGATCTCTAAATGTTATAGATCTCCAAGTTGATATCTAAATGTGCTAAATCCTTCAGAATTTAAACTCTGAAGAGAAAACTAAGACTATTCGACCTGTTTGAAGGGACCTACAGAAAGTCTAGATATATATATTATATACGATTGCATAAAGCAAAAGTGCAAAGCACATAAGATTAAGAATATCCTTACGTAAAGACAGGTGTGAACAGTAGATGTCACTTCCTCAACTATGTCTTCCTCTACATAGTGTGACAAAACACATATCATCTGCCACACACGAACTTTGCGCCTATGTACCTGATAAGATGGATGTTTCAGAAATATGGCACAAAACAGCAAGGTTTTCGATACAAAGAAACATGCTTACACTGCTGTATTTCTTGTAAAGTTCTTTCGAGAGATCATTGTCATTCACCTGTAGAAACAGAGCAAATACAAAGCATCAGAAATCACTCATTTAAGTAGGACTTCAGAAGTAAGTATGATCGGCAAGTTTGTAACATCAGACAAGTTTCAGAATCTGGTTGTATGTTGTACAGTTGCTAAAGTGGTATTTGACACATCAAAATTCATTGGAAATATGTACAAAGGCATCCAATGACTTTGACACGGTATAACCATACTGGTTGTCGAGTAAGAAACAATGACAGCATACAGAAAACTTGAGACAGCATTGCATACGATGGCTAATCCTGGCCCATAGATAGAACTTAAGTCTGAAAACGGTACCGCTGAATCCAGAAGTTTCAGCAGAAATAGTTTGCCACATTGAAGAGCTTCTTCTGCCTCCAATTTGCTCTTTTCTTTGATTTGCTTCCATAGCTGATGAGATAGAGCAGCAACTGAAACACGGGCATACAATTCTGTATTAATGAACACCTGCAATAACATTGGCAACGCATTTAAACTGTAAGTTAACTGCTAGGTTGGCGATTTAAAAGAAAGGAAAAGGTTCAAATTATTTCACGCCATTAGTACTATAACAGTTAAAAAATGAACAACAGTTGAGAAAAGCACAGTAATTATACTGATTAACTTATGAAGGTAATATATGTCTTGTACCCCAGGTTTCAAGGTTTACCTCTGTGAATTCACGGTCTGGACTTTGCGCTAGCATGGAAACTTCAAATCTTGCCTCGTGATTTTCGGACAGTTCAGCTTCAAAATCTTCATCGAATGCCACTATTTTAAGTTGTAAAGAAAGTTAGAATATACAACAGCATATCACCAGGCCTTATTACAAAGGCACGAGCGGGAAGAAGAAGACGAACTTAAAAAAAACTATTAGAAAATATATTGTATAACATACCAGATCCATATAATGCTAATAGCTTAAGTTCCTCCATGTAAAATCTAAGAGTTTTGGGGTACATCAACCATAGACCACTCAAGTGCAAAGCTGCCAGGCGAATAGTTCGAGGACTCTTTGAGCCTTCATTAAGAAGAGTCTCGACAAACTGGAAACCAAAAAAAGAGTTACAGTGGTACATCACGCCTTATGAGTTATAACATGCAAAAAAGTAGTACTAAAAAGAACAACTTAATTATCCATTGACAAATTACATAAAGATGTAATGTAATCTTTGTTACAGAACAGAACAAGGCCAAGCTGGGGAACAGGTGAAATTGAGGTGATGAAATTTGTTGACCACCACTTCTGTTACAAAGCATTCTGGTGTTCTCCTGATTCCCTCTAGCACAGGCCAGGCTTTGCAGTCGTTAGGTTTCATTTAGCCATTCATAAAATATATAACAAGAATCATATGAGGAGAAGGCTTTCCAGTGAAAAATAACTAAAAGCATGCCTAAGTATTATACACAGGTCACGCATAACAAAACAGTGCTACTTTAGCAGAACAGGCAACGAAAAGACACACAGCAACAGCAGCAGCAAGTAGGCATTTATTTCTGCTAGCCCTTCATTCAATTAAAGAACAAGAATGTACTATCAGGGCCTCGTCTACAGTTTTCAGCAGGGGGAACAAGAACAAGAAGAATGTGTTAAGTAAAAAGACAGTGACGTAATGCAGAGTGTATGTCAGAACTGACCCATTTCAAAGGGCCTGGCCCTTTTTCATTTGTCTGGTGCATTTCCAAATTGGGAAAGATTGATGGGTGCAATATTGCGGACAGTAGTGCAGCAATTGGTGCGACCCTGCGTTTATTGCAGCTAAGGTGCAAGACCCAGGAAGACTTTACCAATTGCATCATCATCTGCAGCAAATAAACATGGGGTATCAATTCCATAAAAACAAGCAGAAGTTGCAGAAAGAAAACTTGCCCCATACATCCAAAATTATATGGCGTTTCATATATTTTAAAACTCAGGCTGTCAAACAGTCCAACTTCCTAACTTTGACTGTTGATATGTTGAAAACTATTAAGATTTTTCATGCAAATATAGTACTCCCTCCGTTTCTTTTTAGTCTGCATATAAGGTTTGGTCAAAGTCAAGCTTGGTAAAGTTTGACTAATTTTATATTAAAAAATATCAACATTCACAATACGAAATTAATATTTTCAGATGCACCATGAAATGTATTTTCATATTATATAGTTTTAGTATTGTAGATGTTCATATTTTTAATATAAATTTGGTCAAACTTTGTGTAGTTTGACTTTGACCAAAACTTATATGCGGAGTAAAAAGAAACAGAGGGAGTACCACTGGGTGTGACGCATAAAGAAAACCCAAAAAAGAAAAAACATGTGGATACCCTCTAGTGTAAGCAGCAAGGGTTTCGATATTAAATAGCTATAGTTGCACACAAAAAAGAAAAGGCACCATGAATAGTACCTCATAACTGATGCCCAGAGAGGATAAATTTTGGTGGCTCCTATTTAAGTGTATAAGCCCCAAAACAGACCTCACGCATCTAAGGATGGATACAACAGAATTCTCGCCAGCATTTTCAAGACTGCAAAGATTAAAAATAAATAAGTGAGATAGAAGTGAAAAGATACATAAATAAGTACCTCAGAAAATAAGTTGAAGTATTTACAGAAAACAAGATAAAAAGAACCAAAGCAAAATATAACCATGTTCAGACTTTAAACATAACACCGGTATCTATTAGAGAAAGGCAAATCGAATGCTATTATGCACTCCTTTAGATAACTTGGGTACTGAATAAGTAAAGAAATGCTACAAATACTCACGAAATTAGACTCGGGAAACAAGTACTGAAAATGTTGCAACTATCAAGCATGCTATAGGTAAAGAAGTAGTGAGTATGGTTTTGAACATTTCCACAGGCAATACTCCCACGATTTGTTTACCAAGTATACATAAAGAATAAAGAAGTTGCAAGGGAATGTTATACTCGCCTTTCAGTGATATCAAGAAAGATTGACTGGAGGGTTGAATCTGAATAAAAGGAGCCTAATGTCTTCATCTGAGATTCATTCTCATCACAGCAGCCAGAAATTGATAAAAGGGAGTCTACACAAAGCCACTAAATCAAAATCAATAATTAGGAGTTGTTTGACTAATGTACTTTCTACAGAACTGAGCCATGGACATTACAAAGGGAAGCAAGAGTTATTCTCACCTTCCAACACATTAAAACAGCTCGTCTGCTTCGTGTTAGGACTCCATTTGTAAGGAGATTGTTTATATTACCAAGAAAAGTGGTCGCCAGAAGATCCAATGATAATATGATGGTTTGGTTTGTTTGCTTTGCTTCCACAAAATCCAGAAACTGAGAAAAGGGAGCAGTACATAGAGCTGCTAGAACATAAGCTAGAGCTTCATAAGCTGCCAAGTGAAGTTCAGCTCCAATCTTGTCAAGGAGAAAAGCATTAATCAGGCATAAAAACTTACATAGAGAAACTGCAAGACACTGAGGAATAAATATTCAGCCAAACATTAAAAAAGCAACCAACCTCAGTGGCATAAGTACAATGCTGGATCACTTCCCAACAGAATTCCCAGAGGAATGAAAATGCTGAATGAAAAGAAACATCAGAGGTGTAGTGGTTACACCATGAGACAACAGAACTAGCACACCTCATAGACCAAATCTGTGAAATGTTACAATAGAAGTTAGCGAAGTTATATGATTAAATGGTAGGCACTTTAACAGGAGATCTAGGCACCCCTATATTACTTTTTCCAGAATACAGCCATGGGGGGAGGGGGGTTATCAACAGTCGTAATATTATTGCATGCTTCATACAGAGAAGATGAACACAGTTTCTGATCAAATGAACTATTGAAGAATATACACACCACAGTTGTAACTTGCACGACATTAGCATGGTTCAAAAGAACAGTACAAGAAAAATGTGTGTTTGATTAGCACAGAGACATGGTAAATCCCTATCAAATAAGCAAATTCTATTATATCCCTGCGAAGATATATTTGTATCTTATTTGCTGCATAAGTAAGATAACACTATCTCTGGAAGACAACATGAAACATGCTAAATTGGACCTTTTACAAGCAATAAATATAACCCGCCAGATAGCTAAATGCTATAATCTCAACTAAATTTATTAGGAAGGGACATACACACTGCAACACTGAAGAGGTTATAGAAGTAGCTAAACGACGTTGACTCGGACCTCCAAGCTTTCCTTTAATAGAACATGGTAAATCCATGTCTGTACTTTTTAACCAGAAAACTGAGCAAGATTGCTTGCTGAAGGCCACCATATTTTCCTACAGTAAGACACATGAAAGATAATATAAAGGCCATTATAGAAAGAGTCGGCAGTTACATTTTATAGAAAAACAGGTTACCAGAACTGAAAGCAATGATTTTTCAAACATCTGAGTGAGAGCATGGTGCTCTAATCCATTTGTCATATCTGAACCTCCACCGGCGATTGCATTATTTTGGTGAACAAGCTTTTTCTGTCTCACTTCAAGCTCCTCGATCAAGCATATAATGATGATAAAAAACTTCACGTCAGCACATTTTCTCGTTGAAGAATGTTCAGAAAGCTTGTTACCACAATTCTCCAGGAACTGCAAAAAAAAGGGATATTTTAAACAAAAAGTTAATTTCAATTACACAAGAAAAACATAACTTCAATGCAGATGTAAGTATCATGGGCTACTGATAGGCGACCGACCAGAGCCCAGCTATACAATTCAGCTTCCAGAAATGAGCATAATACAGATACCCAAAAAGAACCTATTTGCTCCATAGCAATGTATGCTTTCTAGAGACATAAAAGCAGGCGACAAGCCAAATATACCGTAAATATTTGCTTGAAATGATGTTCCTCTGAGGTTACAAGAAGAAGGGTCCTAGCCCACCTCCGTGCTTCAGCTTCCCATGCGCCCACATCCTCGTCATCATATAAATACGACCCCTCTATGCCTGTGTGCTTCATGAAGGTGGTCGGGAAATCAATAAGCTCATACAACAAAGTGTTCCTCTCAGAACATTCTTTTTTCTGAAGAAGCCATTTCTGGACTGTACCCCTCAGTGGTCCTACAATGAAAACGCGATGTGAAACAAAGAATAGATGATAATAGAAGCAAATGTAACTGTTTAGTTATCCTCAACGGATTATAACTTCAAAGCAGATGCTGCAGACAAACATTTTGCCGTTTTTGTATTTACCTACCAGTAGAATCAGTACACTCTCGAGGTATTGTGGAAATGAAATTAAAAAGCTGATTGAGTGGAATTTCAGCTGCACTTGTCAACGATGCTACGGCTTTGATAACCTGTTCACAAACTGCATTTGACTTCAAGTTAACAATTTGATAATGCATTAGTTAACACTACTTCCAAATTTCTTCCAGTAGAAAGATTTCCAACCTTTTAGGCGATACTTTGGATTAAAGTGGTGTTTACTCCTCTCACTAAGAACCCATAAGGCATCTAAAAAATCCGCAGTATTGACTGCTATAGATGTATCTCCATTGCATTTTGCCAATTCGTTGACAGCAGACCCACATGGTAAGTCATGTGTATCTGACTGACAAGTGCATGACGCAATACAGAATGCAAGAGTCATTAATCCTGGTCGGCCAAATGAATCTTGTTTAGCAGCAGATGCCAGACTCCAAACCAGATGTAAACGCTCACTGAAAAATAAAAGAAAGAGAAAAATAAGGTTTCAGAAGGACACTGCCAGAAGCCAGTGAAACTATTGAAAACAAACTAAACAAAAGTTATGTGTAGCGTTTGGTCACACAATAACACAGATAGTCCCATTTGATATAGTAACGAGTTCAGATAGGTCACAATATGATTCAACATATGTGAATTCTTGCAGATGTAGCATTTAAGCATAAGCTCTATCTAATTATGTTGTCCGAACTATATACTGCACATATATATATTGAGTACACAGTAACCTTCCAACCAAAAAAATACACAATACTGCAAAAGTCAAGTTTAATACTCCCTCCGTCCCAAAATAAGTGTCTCAACTTTGTACTAAAGTTAGTACAGAGTTGAGACACTTATTTTGGGACGGAGAGAGTACTCATTATGATACATGTTGGCACCCTTTAATTAATGTATAAGTTAAACAATAACAGAAAGTGTTGCACAAGCAAACTCATTTACATAGTCCAAATTATCAGCTCTCATATATACAATAAGAGAAAGTGCGACAAATCCTGAAACAGGCACAAAGGGCAGTAGTTATCCGAGAAGTAGTACCGTATCGTCAATTTCCGGGCATAATTGCTGAAAAACCTCTCTGCACCTTTTATGGCTTCTGAATTATACACACCACCAACACCTACAAATAATTTAAGCAGACAGCTCAGCTGAGCATGAATGATCTGTTGAACAGTGTGCCATAAGAAAGCAAATATGCCATAAAAGAAAAAAAATCTGATAAGCATCATGGATCACTAAACAAGGGCATGTCAGATGTATTGCAATGCAAACAGTGAAATGTAAAATAATTGCCCAAGGACAAAATCCATAACTAAGAACAGAGGAACTATCACATGCAATCAAGTTACCCAAAATGCTAACAAAATTTCAATCCAAATCTGCTGCAAAGGAAAACATAAACAAAGAAATGCTTCTACAATTATTTTATCTATTTCGTTCAAAAATGGTACTTCTGTATCTAAGGAGGTCCCTGAAAAATTACCAAGAAGAAGTAAACTGCACTGTAAAGTGCAAAGTAAAGCACATATTTGAATTCAACAGAATAACTATTGAATGAAGTGAAAAACAAATGAACTAACCAAAATCCTTATGATGAACTACATCATTCAAACCACGTATGAGAGGGCCAAGAACAAAGCCTCTAGGGACCATTTGGGCGTAGCCTTTGTAACGTTCCCATTCAATATCCAAAAAGGATTGCATTACCAGGCACCGCACTGCAAAGGGCATTCATAAAAGCAGATTAAGCAACATTCTAAACATATATACCATGTACATACTATCAGTACTGACCTTGAGGATTATCCTGAGTAAACCCACGCTCCCACAGTACCGTCATCCAGTTGAAAATTCCTTCCACGGATTCCATCTGAGCATGAAAAGCTCTGTATGATATGTGATTCAAATAGTCACTCTGTGGTGTAGACTCAAACAATAACAGCACCTGAGCATTATTTTTAAACATGTTAGGCAGTTGAAGCAAAGAAGTGTGTAGTGATTGATTAATCTATTGTCGTGTTGTCATAGTACTGAGTGAATATTTAGCCACCTAAGATCTAACAGATACTAAATTAAGTATCGCAGGCAATTAACATATCTTGCTGTGAATAGTTTGATAAGAGAAACATGCAGAAAGGAACTAACCTGGTGTGCCCAGGCTGCCTCAACTAAATGTGTCCCAAACTCCTGGAGCATCTCATAGAGTAACAGAAAGACCTTCCATCGGTCCTGACCACTTGAACATTGTTCATCTGATTGCTTGATTTCTTCAACACCTAGGGACTTGGCCTCTTTGTTAGCCCACCTTTCTTTTTTTGTCACAGCGGCATTTGATTTGTCTTGACCAGGCAAAGCAGCTGGGCTCCTGCCAGAGCATCGCTGGCTCCCATCATTTCCAAAAGAAAATATGCTTAACGATGTTTTCAAGACGTAAAAGGCCTGCTTCCTTATTGAAGAGTCCTTATCAACCTGGTGTGTAGGGAAAGTCAAAATGTGTTACCCCCCATGTGAAACTTGACGGCGTAGTTCCAAAATTTGGTACAAATAGCAAAGTAATTAACTAGTAAATGGCTTACCAGCCCCCTGCGTAGTTCATCCCAAAACTCAGTGACATTCCTTAGATCAAAGTTCTGGACCTCGTCAGCTCCAGGGATAGCACCCTGATGTCCCGATTTCAACACCGAGAAGTACAGAGAGAGTATAGCGTACGCATCCAGCCGCTCAGGGCGGCCAAGAGAGAACAGAGAGACACAGGAGTTCCAAATGGACTCCAAGAAACCAGACCTGTATGCCAGAGAAAGATTAACTTGAGCAAAACAATTTAAACTATCATGTTCCAACAGCTCAGGAAAGAAGGCCGACCTAGATAGCTTAAGCTGGACCGCACCGAACTCGACGGTGACGCAAGAAACATCTGCTAGTGAAGTCAGCATAGGCTGCAGGAGGACCCGGGTGGCGCAAGACCGATACTCTTGGCCGAGGTCAAACATCTTGAGCACCAGCCTGGACAGGTCCCAGGTCAAATTCTGCACCAATGCATCCAGCGAAGCATCGGCGCCCTCCTCATGGGTCTCCCTTCTCCTCTTCAGCGCGTCTCCGAGCAACGACGCCAGGAGCGCGGTGGCCCTGGAGAGCGGCAGCAGCCCTGCCTCCCCTGACAGCCCATCATCCGGGGCGACAGCAGCGTCCCAGTGGTAGCGGTACACAATGGAGTCGTCACCATCATACTGGTGGGTGGTGGGCAAAGCCATTGCAGCAGCGCAGGACCGGACGCAGAAGGGCAGGATGGTGGCTCCGAGCAGGTCCCAGGACCGGGCGCTGGAGACGGCGTCGCACATGAGCGCGGTCGCCTGCTGCTGGAGCCGGCTGGGCTGGGCGTCCTCCCGGCGGAGGAGCGACAGGAAGACCCCCCAGAGCAGCGCGCGCAGGGCGTCCCTGGGGTCGTCGCCGAGGCGGGGGAGCAGATGGCAGAGCGCGGCGGCGTGGGAGAGGGCGGCGGCATGGCCGTGGCCGCCGTCCTGCGCCTGCAAGGAAGGAGAAGAAAGAGGGTTGAGTGGAAGCTTGTGGGGACGGAAGAGAGAGACGGTGGCTGGGGGAAGTGAGCAGTACCTTGGGGAAGGAGTCGAGGAGGGAGCGGAAGAACTCAGAGGGCGAGGCGGAGGGGGAGGAGGCGAGCACGCAGTCGACGACGGCGGCGACGGCCTCGGGCGGGACGGCGCGGAAGCAGCTCTCGAGGGCGGCGAGCGCCATGGGTGGTGGATGGTGGCGGCGCCGGCCGGAGGGAAGGGAGAAACCAAACCAAAAGTGGTGGCTTTGGAGAGTTTGGGCCGGGCCGGGGAAATCGGCTGCTCTACTGCCGTGCTGCTTCCGGTCACAACTCACAAGTCACAAACACTTCTTTCCCATGTCGATCTCTCAAAAAAAAAAACTTCTTTCCCATGTCTCAAAATAAAAAACTTATTTCCCTAAATTTGCCTCAAAAAAATTATTTCCTTAAAAAAGCTTCTTCAATTAAAGATAAGTACTTTTCTTCAAATAAAAATTCTACACCTCCCTCTGTCCCGTAATATAAGACGTTATTACATCCAATATGAAACAGAGTGAGTACAATAAAAGATGCTTAAAGAGATGTTTAATAAAATTAATTGTATTCTTCTTAAGCCAATGTTTATCTATATATCACGATTCACGAGTGTCGAAGCAAGCAGAAGCACCGGTGCTTAAGAAAAAACTACTCCCTCCATTCACTTTTGTAAATCGTTTCAGACAACTAAAATTGAACTGTTTTGCACACTATCTGAAATGTCTACATCGCCTTATAAAAGTGAACAGAGGAAGTATTTTATTTCTTTGACCATCTTCTTTTAATCATGGTATAGACGCAAACGCTTACAAACACGCACACTCACCCATATGAATGAATGGACTCATACCCCGTCCATATGAGCACCTTCGAGAGATTAAACCGACAGGTCTTGAGATTAACAAATTCATTATTGTCACCTTGATATCGACGGGGACATCGTCTCCCACTAAAAGAATATTCTCGAGACATCAAAGCATCAAACGTGGGTTTTGATCCTCCTTACGAACATTGCACAAGGCCTTACGGACTCTCCTCAACTAGTCCCCCACCACCACCACACACTAATTTCAAGCTGGCCCCTTCCTCCCCAGTTAAATGTTGCCATCTCACCTCTAACTACAATTCTGTAAGATTTCCCCCTAGATGCACCAAAGCTCCCTAAAAAAAAGGTTCCAGAGACTTCTGCCAAATTTGCCCCGTTTTGAATTTCATTTATTGAACTTTGTCTATTGAAATACTCCTTCCATTTTTATATACAAGGCCACAAACTCAAATCACAGGTACCAAGGTAAAATTTAATACATGTTTTACAATCCAATTTTTTTTCTTGTTTACTAGGATCATTAATACACTGTATGCATGCAAGAAAACTGAATGAAGGAAGAAGTTGAGTGTCATTATGACTACATGAATGGAGGAAGAAGCTGATATTAAACAAGTTAGTAGGAGGAAACATCATTTTTTGCCTCGATTACTGTTGGTGGTCTTGTATAGATGCAAAAGGTATATTCTATAGTGACCTTGTATAAGTAAATGGAGAGAGTACATATATTTTCATGAACGGTGAAGCATGTTACTAAAATATTTGCAAATGAACAAAAGATTAAACCATCTGAAAAAAGAGTTGCGATATTTAATCTGATATCCACACCAATACACTTTTGTATTGTGCCAAATATCATTAATGGTAAGAAGAAATCCAAAAAACTAGTGACTCGTTTTTTTGTCTTGTGACATTAGAACATTATACAAAATATTCTTATGCATTTCGTGTTCTACTTTTTCCATTTAAAAGTACAGTACAAGTTTTGAGAGATCCAGATCATTTTGTTCCAGAGCTTCTACTCAACTCTAACCTGCTCAAGCCAAATTTATTTACAGCATCATTAAGCCAGCTTTCCTAAGAGCAATCACATATTTACCATTAGATTTGGATGGAATTCAATTACCCAATTGCCAGTCCTCCTCACACAAATGTGATCTCCATTACACTACCAAATAACCTAGCCCAACTTACCTAACAAGAACTCTCCCAAGAGCTCACTTCACCAGACCACTAGAGTTTGATGCTATGCTATGAGATCATGCTGGGACACTTGGCATCCAGAAACTCCTTGAGCGTGCGGGCACCCTTCTGGCTGCCCATCAGCTCCGCTAGCCTCTCTACCGGTAGCAGCGCGAGCTCTGCCAGGCTATTGCATCCGTCCATTATCGCTCTGTAGTTGGAGTCCGTCACGCCAGGGAGCCGTCTCAGGAACTCGATCGCGGATGTGTTGTAGTTCTCGGCCCTGACAATCCACAATTTTACCGTTAACCATAACATATCATCAATAGTAATTATATCTGCTTTGCCACATCCAGATACACATGTTAGTTTTACCTCACGTCGTCTTCCACGACCCCATCCTCCAACGGCACGCCCACTCTCATCGCCTTGTTCTCATCAGGTTCGTCCTGGTTTGATTTCAGCGACATGAATATATCTGCTGTCGCATGCAGGCTGCGGGACCACACGATGCGAAGCCGGGGGAAATGCAGGACTAGCAGTGACAACTTCGAGATTATGTTTGTCGGAGACACGTCGTCCCCAACTTCGCTTGCAGACTGCGAGAGAAATGAGCACACCAGTAGTAAGCAGACCATCAGGTGCAACCAACAATGAATACTGGACTCTGTTTCCCATGGAAATGAATTATGATTTACTCATACGAATAGGACAACCCTTTGTGGAGACCATCTGTATATGACAAACTAGCATGAAAAATACCTGAAAGGAGAAGCTCTTATCTTGTGAGAACTCTATCAGAAGCACTGGGATCTTGTAATACCTAATCATGGTCTCGACCTGATTGTAGAGACGACCAGAAGCAAAGCTCTGGTACAAGTCTGCAATACTTTTTCTTTCAACACATATCAAGGGAGAAAGAACATAGTCGCCAACTTCCAGCGTCACCGGTATTATTCGAATACCCTTCTGGTGCAGTACATTGGGAAGACTGCTCATGAACTCCCGCATGTCTACAATAACCTGGAAGAATACAGTGCTGAACAATTTAGGAATTCAGACAGAAACATGACATGTGGTTTCTTTATCAAAATCAAAATAAGGATCAGTAGTGTCACCTGCATATCCTTCCCTGTTGGCTTTCTACCACCTGCCTTTCTTGTCAGTGAATTCTGAGACAAAAGAGGTTCTGGTTCATTTGCCGGAGTTGGTCCAATGCAACGGCCACTCTGAAGAGAAATAAGACAGCATTCATAAAGTGTAAGCCAGCATTTTCTGCCCATGCAATGGTGGTTAGAAGTTAAAATAAACATCATATCTGCTTGATTAAAGCATAGCAGCCATTTCATGAAACCATTATGCAGCATCATTCACATGGTAAATGCTTGGCTAAGGCCAAGCAGAAGTTACTACTAGGGTAACATCTTTTATTAATGGAGAGATTCAACTGAAACACCACCTGATCAACAGGTATCATCATCAGGGACTTCTGTCTGATCAATGATTCAAATGCTTCATTTTCTCGGCGGATGCTCGACTCAAACTTTTGCACCTCAGAAGATTCCTCATAAAAAAGAAAGTAAACTCTCAGCTTCTGTGATGGGTTTTCTGCCTTGTATACCTCAATTTCTCTGACAAAGGTCATGTCTGGATGATAGACAATAATTACGGATGGTTTCCATATGTCTAGTACATGCTGATCACTGTCTAGGGCATAAAATTGCACAGGAGGTAGCATTTTGGCATCAATAAAGTCTTCAACATTGTCAGAAGTGGAGGCTGGAGCAGGAGCATCTTCAGCAGACACCTTAGAGACATTAATATCAGACTGTTCATCTGTTTTGCCTGATGATTCCACATCAGTACCTTGGCAATTATCATTTTCTGTAGTACTTTTATTTTTCCTTTTACTGGCTTGTCTCTTTGTCAGGGGTTTCTTTGGCACCCTCTTTCCTTTTCCCTTTACAGAACCTTTCTTGCCGCAGCTGGGAACTGAATCCTCCTTGGCATCTGCTTCCTTAGTTAAACTGCTTATACCAGAGGCGGCAGCAAGTAAAGCATTAGTCTCAAGCTTGCTAATGCTTACTGGCCCTGCATTCTCATTCTCATTCTCATTAGACCCTGTGGGAAATTCCCCATCCAGGACACCAAACCCTTTTGGTTGCTGAGATCGTTTCTTCTTCTTTTTATGTAATCCGAACAGCTCGGCTTTCCCAAGCAAGTACTTCTCCCACTCTTCTCGCATAACCTTGTTAAAACAAGTTAAAGTGTTATGAAGGGTTCACATGGTTAAACTGACGAGTTTTAGCTAGTAAGAAATAAACTTGCATTTAAGAAGAAAAGGATACATATGTGCAGAAAGGCAATGAAAATTAAATAGCAACTGTGCTATTAGATTGATCTAACTGCATTTAAGACACACTGCAGTTACCTGCTGGGGACTTCTCGATATGCATTCCTGCAGCTGCAAGCATGAGCGCTCATCTTTGCATGCTACTAAGACTATGCCACATTCATTATTTTCATCTTCATGTACGACACGATCTCCCTTTCTCTGTTCTTCGGCTATCTCTTGTAACAGTTCCTGCAAAGATGTGTGAAGGATATCAGGTAAAAACATTTGTAATAGAGGTAAAGAGTGTCTAGATGATAAATAATCTACTTGAACTATGTAGTAAGTAGGGGGGAGTTGCTACAAGAACAAAACAAGAAAAGTGAGCTATAGTTTATATTTAACATTTAGTATAAAATGTAGGTGGAATGGAACAGAAGTGCCAATCTAAAGGATTTTTTCTCCTGTGATGTATGAAGTAAATAAATAAGTAATGCTGAGTGCTGCTTGGAAGAAAACTGAGAAACAAGAACGGAACCTCTCACCCGTAATACTTTCCATTTTGGTGCTTCCTCCAAAACCTCCTCCAGTAGAAAGGAAGCCTCTGCATTTACCTTCTGAGCGTCATCCTTGTTAGCAGCAGAATCCTCATTTTCTGCAGGACAGTGACCATCTGTTATACTAAATGTTTACTTAGGAGAAAACAGAGTATATTAATGGAAAACAAGGGGCTAATAGCCGCTACCAGTTTCTTTTCCTTTCTTGCTACTACTGGGTGTCACCTTCCTCTTCTTCGTTGGCGTGCCCTTGGCAATTGAAACCCTTGTGCCATCCGGTCTCACAATCTGGTAAACACGCCTTTTTGCAAGCTCAAATATCTTGTGGCTTGATTCAGCCAACATCCAAACCGATCGAACACCTTCAGACACTCTCAGAGTGTCCAGATACTTCAAGTATGTCACGGCATCATACCTAGCCATCATCTAAAGAGCATAAAGAGGGTGCCTGACTGTCCACTTATGTGCACAATTTGTGTTGCTACACCAAGCAGATTAATAGTGTGGATTACTACCTGCCAAGGTAATCGAGCAGCTTGCGTAGCGTCCTGAGGTCGGCGACGAGCTGCTTGGTCTTCTTGCCGAGGGTGTGCCAGATGGGGTCGAGCTGCCTCCTGACAATCTCGTCGAAGGACTTGAAGAGGCCCTTGTCAATGGTGAGGTCCTCGACATCGACCTTGTAGGTCCGCCTGAGCTCCTTGAGGCAGGCGTCCATGGCGTCGAGGATGGCGGCCTGGATGCCGACCATGGGGTGCGTCATGGGCACGCGGACGTCGATGACCTCCGGCGGGGAGCGCTCGAGGTCGGCGGCGGCGAGAACGTGGAAGCGCGGCCAGAGGTGGAGGCGGCGGATGTAGAGGCTCTTCATGGTGCGCTCGGCCTTGGCGAAGCCGGCGACCATGGCGTGGGGGCGGTCGGAGAAGGCGTAAACGGGGAGGAGGCGGTGCTGGCGCAGGAGGCGGGCGATGAAGGCGTCGGCGGAGGTGTCGGAGGAGCGGTGCGCGGCGAGGAGGAGCAGGGCCTGGACGCGGGAGGGGAGGAGGTGGGCGGTGAGGAGGTCCGCGGCGAGCACGCGCGGGGTGAGGAAGAGCGCCACGCCCTCCCCGGAGGAGTAGAGCGTGCGGCGGTGGGCGGCGGGGACGTCGGAGGCCACGTCGTGGACCTGCAGGAGCTGGGATTCGACGAGGCGGCGCCGGATTTGGTCCTTGAGGGCGTCCGGGGCGGAGAGGATGAGGAAGCATCCGCCGCCCCCGCCGCCGGAGGAGGAGGAGGGGGAGGAGGATGTGGATTGGTGGTGGAGGTGGAGCAGGAGCGTGGCGGCGAGGGAGGCGAGCGGGAGGCCGGAGGAGACCACCACCAGCCCTCCGTTGGGGTCCTCCAGGAGGTCCGCCACCGCCTGCTCCTCGAACGGCAGCATCGACGGCGACGGCGGCGGCGGCGAGCTGGTTCCGTTCGTCTACTCTTGGGTGCCTCTCCTCCACTTCCCTCCCCTTCCACGGCGACTTCCCCTTTCTTCCTGTACCGCCTATGGCCCGTGGGCCGTCTCAATTTTGGTGCCTACCCGGCCCATCAACCAACATGATTTCTTTCTCAAAAAAAACATCAAAGCAAAACATTCCTCATCATTCATCAACAGAAAAAAAAAAACATCAGAACAAACAACAAATTGGGGAAATTTTCTTCTGTAAAATGGCCACGAAATCCACAGGTGTAACAGTTCTCTTCAAACCTCCTCTATTTTCTTTCTTTCTTTCTTTGGACATGTAATTTGTGTTCTTATCTTTTGGCACTACTGCTACATCTCAAGTGAAATAAGAACAACAACAAAATCGCCGGCGAGCTCAATAGGCAGTCGTGTTGCTTCTTCTCTTCACCTTGATATACACCGGGTCCTTCAGCAGCCTGACGGTCACACCGCTCCAGACGTCTGTGCTGGTGGGGAGCATCGCCATCTCCTCGGCGATGGCCAAGTCCTCCGGCAGCACGGAGCCGAACACCGTGTAGGCGTCTCTCCACTCCTCATGGTCCGCTAGGCTGATCAGGAACTCTGGCCCTGACCCAATCCACGCCACGGACCCCCTTCTCACCGTCGAGCACCCTTCTTTCGGCATCTCCTTGAAGGCTACGCCGTCGACTTCCAGCGTCCCTTGCAGCACCGCGTATGGTGGACCAAATGCAGCCTAGTTGCACCCAGAAGAAACATTCGTCAGTAGGCCGACAGTCCTTACCAAGAGGCAATTCCAGAAACACAAATGTCACTTTGGACTCCCTCTTATGCAAGACGCAAGATGGTTAAAGAACCATAGACGCCATACATTTTTTACGTGGTCTCCTTTTGCGTCCCACAGGGCCCCACGGCCTTCGGCGCGATAGAATCTGCATCCAGCGCAGTTGTGCAGGCGCAATAGCTCGATGAAGTAATCCACAGAATGGGGTGCACAATCAGGTAGCAACTGGGTGCAATGGAAGTATATGTATTAGAGAAAGGGACAAGAATGCAGTATATGATACCGAGGGAAACAAAAATTACAGAATATTTCCAGTCAGCTCAAAGTACAAGCTGCCTTTTCAGTATGAAGACGAAGCACTGAAATGGATCATCCAGGGGAATAAGCTTTATGACTAAATACGAATTGATGGGAATCATCAAGACAGAATTAGCTCCGTGACAAAACGAAATGTATTATCGGCTACACTATTTAAGAGCCTAGGCTAGCAACAGAACAATCACTTAGAATAGATGTTTACTTGACATATTCTTGCTGGGAAACTATTTGTAAGAATAAGAGCCGAACAATAAACGGACATTTAGGAACTGGACATGTCAAACGCATAAATCCAAGCCAGAGCAGCCATGGATCTAACGATATTTAGAAAAATCATTTGGTGGGCCTCTGCCACAATTGTTTCCCCATTTAAAAAACCATCCATATGGCAAAGCATTTGTCTCGATAAGCTGAAACAGCATTCTGTAAACTCCGTTTAGAACTTGCAGCTTTAGCAGCTTGAAAAAATATGCTCGTGTGTAATGAAATAAGTGTGAACACCACTCTACCATCTTCCGGTTGCGGTTGTCATCAAGGAAAACTAAAAAGGCCAAACACTGAAAGTGTTCTAGAAATGGTCCCTCAGAATACTTTAACACCTTGAAAATATCCTTGGCCCAGCTGGTAGAGACAGAGAATACAACTTACTTGGATGCGAAGCGTGCCGGCACTTGTTTCCAGCCCCACGATTCCCTACATTAAGTTGCAGACCTTTGATTATGAATGAGATCCATACCAGGGAAGATCATAATAAGAAGAGTCAGCTGACACAGTTTCTAAACAAACAAAAAAATGTTTGGTTCTTCTTTCTTTTTTAATAATTGTTCCAGCATGTGATGTCTGATTCTTCTTTCTCTTTAAAGCATTCCAGCATCTGATGTTTGGTTCTTCTTTCCTTCTGAAGCAAAGAATATACGATGCAAATATTTGTCTACATTATAGGACTGCACCACATGCTCAGCGAGCTGAATCGAAATTTCATCGGCAGAACATTATCTCAAGACATACTATGAAATGAAATTCTCTGGCTCCATGATGCCAACAGACCTGTGATTTTCCGAAGACGAGGCCAGAAGTCCAGATGACATCCTCCCCCCTCGCGATTACAGAAGGAGCCATGGCATCATTTTGCTTCTTAAGCCAGCACTGCAGTCACAATTCGCAAGCGCTTGATAAGATTACGATGCCCTGCGAGGATCAAGAGGCGCAGGGGAGGGACGGGGAGTACCTCACCGAAGCGGTTGCCGCACCTGCGGCGGTCCCCGCAGAAGACCCAGGAGTCGCAGCGGCGGTGGGCCTTGCAGGAGGCGCAGCAGGCGGCGGCGGAGGGCAGGCGGTGGTTGGAGCCCCAGTTGACCGCGGGGCCCCAGAGCTCGAGGCCCTGGATTCCCCCGCAGCGGCTATCCGCGGCGGCGAGCGGCCGCGCGGCGCCGGGGGAGGAGAGGTAGGCGGCGAGGGCGAGGGCGGCGAGGAGGAGGGCCAGGGCGAGGGTGGCGAGGCGGCCCCGGCGGCGGGCGTCGGACGGCCTGCCGCCGCGGAGGGCGGCGGGGAGCGGGAGGGGGAGGGTGGGGGGAGGCATTGGGCTGGCCGGCGGAGAGGGATTTTGCCCAGTCGTCGTCTTGACGACTGAAGCGTTGATTTCGGAATCGAATCGTACCCCTCAACAAGGGGAAAAAACTGTCCCCCGCTCTCACCACTACTACACTGGTGCCTGTCTACACAAAGTCGATGTATGTTGTTGAATTTTTCCTTTTAACAAATTGGACATCGAATAGTGCTCTCTCCGTTTTGAATTAATTGAAGTTTTTATGATTACCCTAGGTCAAACCTTTTTAAAGTTTGTTTCGTTGTGTGAACCGCCCGCGACCGTCCGTTCGGACGTGTTGTGCCATCCAACACGGACATACACCGGTCAGCTGAGTGGTCCAGACACACATTTCTCCGCAAACCGGGAACAAAGCGGGAGAGCTTTGCGGGCGTCCAGACCGATGCCGATTTATTGGGATGAGGTTGAAGAGAGGAAATTTCTAGGATGTAAGGCTTATACGCCATCGACTCCGAACTGCACAGAGTAGACAAAAAAGAGCTATGCTGACAGTAAAAGAAGGGACTTTCATTTGGAAATAGAAGACTTGGTACATTTAGAAGTCTCCCATATGAAAGAAGTTAAACGCTTTGGACAGGAAAAGAAGCTGAGTCTAAGATATATTGGACATTTCGGTGTTACCACACATATCGGAGAGGTGAGCTACCAATTAGAGCTCCCAAAGGCTCTCACTGGAGTACATAATGTATTCCATGTGTCTTTACTTTGTAAATGTCTAAAACCACCACATCAACCGGTAGAACCTAGAATTGTCTCAACCGCGGGAGAATCTATCATGCAAAGAATATCCCATCTGTATATTGGATATTAAAGACCGCGAGGCTAGGTGCCAAATCATTCGGATCACCAAAGTACAATGGAATAATCACAGCGGGATGAGGCTACCTGGGAAAGGAAAGACGACTTAAGAAAAACATCTGTGCACCTCTTCTGAGATTAAGGTACATAAATTTTGAGATCGAAATTTGTATAAGGTGGAACGGATGTAACGACCTAAAATAAATATGTGCTAATAGTTTGTGTAACTGGATCATTATACTGGGATTATTGCTTAAAATGTCACTCCAGAAGAGAAGAGAATAGATAAGTACTCACTTCGTTTTTATTTACTCTGCGTATTAGGTTTGATTGAAGTCAAACTTCATAAAATTTGACCAAATTTATAGAAAAAATATGAACATTTACAATAGCAAATCTATATGATGTGAAAGTATATTCAATAATGAATCTAATGGTATTGATCTGTTATTGTATATGTTATTATTTCTGTCTATAAACTTTGTCAAATTTTACAAAGTTTGACTTCGAGCAAAGCTAAAATGCGGAGTAAATAAAAGCAGAGGGAGTACAACGTCCAGCAGATTATTTATGCAATTCTTAAAATACTTGGGTAACTAGGCTAAGGCAGCAACTAGTAGATAAATATCATTGTAAACAGTTGAGCCAACCGTGGGATAATCGAAACCTGAGTTAGCCTTTCCTCTACAGATGTCACACTCTCGCCCCGCTTCTGTTGCACTATAAATAACCCTTCGGCCGCATAATACTAATCGCCCACCCAACATTCTCCATGAAGGAGATAAACCTGTATAGGTTGTACGAGGCGACAAGAGCGGCAGCCGAAGCAGCAGACGCGACACGGCTGGTGGTCACGACATAGCATGCGACACAGATGGCGTCTAACAAGTGATTCATCATGTTTTGGCTAGCCGTGACCTGGACATTTAATTTTACTTTGACATGCTTGAATTGTTGTATTAGGATTTATTCTACTCTGTTGCATTGCATTGTTGAATTCATGAATTTGTGTTATATGGGGTTGTTTGGTTGCCACCCCGAGAGAAATTGTCTGGCCTGAACACCTGCCTGTAACTCACCTATGGTTTGTTTGGTTGCCGGCCTGAGAGAAGAAATGGCTGCCTGACATGTACGTCCTAGTAGTATAGTTAACCTGTCCTACTAATAAAATATAAGATAAAATGTAACGTTTAGCACAGGCAATGTGGTTAGCCTGTCTCAGGCATCCTTTTTTCTTGCGCCTGACATGCTGCAACTGCTGCCTGGCACTAAACAAAAGCCATCACTAATATTTAAGCAATAAAAAATAGGGCGCCAGGCCAAGGCAACAACCAAACAGGTTTACACTATACTAACCTGGCCAGACAAAATATTGGAACTCATTAGACTACACTCAGGCACCATTATTTTTGAGACACAGTGCTCAAGCCTCCAACCAAACAGCATCTTAGAGCTTGTTCGGTTAATCCCTCACACAAAGGGATTAGAGAGGATTGGAGGGGATTGAAGTGAATTTTGACTTGTAGAAGATTTAATCTCTGTCAATCCTCTCCAAATCCCTTCAAATTTGAAGCAACCGAACAAGGCCTTAGAGGGATTTGCCAAAGCCTGACTGTGGATGCTGTAAGGAGTGCATTCCCATGCTGCAATTAATATAAAAAAATCTAGTCAAAACATTTGCTGCTGTAGTTTCCCAAGAAAAAGAGAAGGAAAAAGTTTATACGCCATCGACTCCGAACTGCACAGAGTAGACAAAAAGAGCTATGTTGACAATAAAAGAAGGGACTTTCATTTGGAAATAGGAGACTTGGTACATTTAAAAGTCTCCCATATGAAAGGAGTTAATCGCTTTGGACAGGAAAAGAAGTTGAGTCTGAGATATATTGGACATTTCCGTGTTACCAAACAGATCGGAGAGGTGGCCTACCAATTAGAGCTCCCAAAGGCTCTCGCTGGAGTACATAATGTATTCCATGTGTCTTTACTTTGTAAATGCCTAAAACCACCACATCAACCGGTAGAACTAGCTAGAATTGTTTCAGCCGCGGGAGAATCTATCATGCAAAGAATATCCCATCCGTATATTGGATATTAAAGACCGTGAGGCTAGGTGCCAAACCATTCGGTTCACCAAAGTACAATGAAATAATCACAGCGGGATGAGGCCACCTGGGAAAGGGAAGACGACTTAATAAAAACATTTGTGCACCTCTTCCGAGATTAAGGTACATAAATTTCGAGGTCGAAATTTTTATAAGGTGGAGCGGATGTAACGACCTAAAATAAATATGTGCTAATAGTTTGTGTAACTGGATCATTATACTGGGATTATTGGTTAAAATGTCACTCCAGAAGAGAAGAGAATAGATAAGTACTCACTCCGTTTTTATTTACTCCGCATATTAGGTTTGACTGAAGTCAAACTTCATAAAATTTGACCAAATCTATAGAAAAAATATGAACATTTACAATAGCAAATCTATATGATGTGAAAGTATATTCAATAATGAATCTAATGGTATTGATTTGTTATTGTATATATTATTATTTCTGTCTATCAACTTTGTCAAAGTTTACAAAGTTTGACTTCGAGCAAAGCTAAAATGCGGAGTAAATAAAAGCAGAGGGAGTACAACGTCCAGCAGATTATTTATGCAATTCTTAAAATACTTGGGTAATTAGAGCCAACCGTGGGATAATCAAAACCTAAGTTAGCCTTTACTCTACAGATGTCACACTCTCGCCCCGCTTCTGTTGCACTATAAATAACCCTTCGGCCGCATAATACTAATCGCCCACCCAACATTCTCCATGAAGGAGATAAACCTGTATAGGTTGTATGAGGCGACAAGAGCGGCAGCCGAAGCAGCGGACGCGACACGGCTGGTGGTCACGACAGAGCACGCGACACAGATGGCGTCCAAAGAGTGATTCATCATGTTTTGGCTAGCCGTGACCTGGACGTTTAATTTTACTTTGACATGCTTGAATTGTTGTATTAGGATTTATTCTACTCTGTTGCATTGCATTGTTGAATTCATGAATTTGTGTTATATGGGGCTGTTTGGTTGCCACCTGAGAGAAATTGCCTGGCCTGAACACCTGCCTGTAACTCGCTTATGGTTTGTTTGGTTGCCGGCCTGAGAGAAGAAATAACTGCCTGACATATACGTCCTAGTAGTATAGTTAACCTGTCCTAATAATAAAATATAGGATAAAATGTAACGTTTAGCACATGTAATGTGGTTAGCCTGTCTCAAGCATCCTTTTTTCTTGCGCCTGACGTGCTGCAGCTGCTGCCTGGCACTAAACAAAAGCCATCACTAGCAATAAAAAAAATAGGGCGCTAGGCCAGGGCAACAACCAAACAAGTTTACACTATACTAACCTGGCCAGACAAAATATTGAAACTCATTAGACAACACTCAGGCAGCATTATTTTTGAGACACAGTGCTCAAGCCTCCAACCAAAAACAGCATCTTAGAACTTGTTCGGTTAATTCCTCACACAAGGGGATTAGAGAGGATTGGAGGGGATTGAAGTGTATTTTGACTTGTAGGAGATTTAATTCCCATCAATCCTCTCCAAACCCCTTCAAATCTGAAGCAACCGAACAAGGCCTTAGGGGGATTTGCCAAAGCCTGACTGTGCATGTTGTAAGGAGTGCATTCCCATGCCGCGATTAATATAAAAAATCCAGTCAAAACATTTGCCGTTGTAGTTTCCAAAGAAAAAGAGAAGAAAAAAGTTACCGCCGGCGCTCAAGTACGTGGCAGGACAGTCGTTAACCCCTCGCCCATCACAGCCTCCACGTGTCCCCAACGGACACGGCTGGGGCCGAAATCACTGTTTTAATCTTTTCAATAATCTTTGCCACATAATGAACTTGACATGAAAGTATTTGACGACCGAGCCATTTAGAAACGTCACAGTCTGTGGCATTTCTTCTTCATATAAAAATGCCGTAATATCTTGCATTTCAGCTCCACATTCAAACGCCAAACTTGCTCGCGTTTTCGTTCCACATAAAAACGCCAAGCATCTTGACGTTGCTGCCCAGGCCGAAACGCCAAAGCTCATGGCGTTGCTAGCTAGCTACGGCGAGCAATGGCACGTACAAAAGGCATGAAGGGAGGGGCTGGCGATGCTAGGAGGATAATGCAAACTTTTTCGTGGAGAAATCAGGAAAGATACGGCCGGCTGGCTAAAACCACAGCAAAAGCAACACACACTAGTCACGTCGCTCACCAGCTCGTCCTCCTCCCCTGCCCTGAGCTCAGCTCAGCTCAGCTCAGTGGTGGCAGGTAGATGCGCGACAGCTCAAGCGATGCAGGGAGCCGGCGAGACGGTCGAGCTCGCCGGGCAGATGTGTTCACGCGAGCGGCGAGTATGGTCGCACGGCGGCGTTGTCGACGAGGTTGAGCCTGGTGACTCTGGCAACCATGTGCGCCGCCGTTTATTCCTTCTTCTCAACATGTTCGAAGACGGCAGAGCGCGAGAGCAAGAGCTCGGACCCCTTGCTCGTCCCTTGTCTCATGCTCCCACTGCACCCGCCGTGCACTTTGCTCCTACCAACAACCAGCTCAATGCACCGGAACCCTCTGCCGCAGCACGAACCTGCCAGGCTAAGGACGGCGCACCACCATGCGGTTCCTGACAACACGACCTGATGTCTTGCACTTGGATTCGAGATGGCAACGACGGCGGTGCTCGAGCGAGCGAACGGTCGGGGTCACCATCGGCGTCCCGGTGTGCGTTGGCCTCCGCGAGCTCCTTCCTAAGAGAGTTTCAGCTAGCAACGCCATAAGCTCTGGCGTCTCAGCCCGGGAAGCCATGTGGAGCGAAAACGCTCGCTAGCTCGGCGTTTGAATATGGACTGAAACGCGAGATATCTCAATATTTCTATATGGAGAAAAAACGTCATGGGTTGTGGCGTTGCTAAAAGAGTCAAATTGTGAAATACTTTCATGTCGAGTTCATTTTGTGACAAAGATCACCGAAAAGGTCAAAACAGTGATTTTGGCCCACAGCTAGGCGCCGCTGGAAGCGCGCGGTGCATGCATGCGTGATCTCGGAACTAAGAGCATCTCCAACAGAAGCGATATATAAGCGTTGCACGGTATAAAATCTACTTTTAGCACGCGCGGACCTAATTTGAAGTCACCAGCAGCCGCATAAAAAGCGTGCATGCGCTATAACTAATGCAGCGTGCGCATTAAAAAGGCATCGCGCGCAGCATATTTAGTGCTTCCGGTCGCGCGTGCTACAAACTCTGAACTGCTGCAGATGAGACCGTTTGATTGGGGCCGCTGGACTCGCACGCGCAACATATTTTACAGCACTTGTTAAAGCAAACGTCTTCTAGCGCCTTAAAAAATCTACTTACGCGCTGTAAATCAGATTTTTGGCGCTGCCTATTGAGCGGCCGTTGGAGATGCTCTAAGCAATGGCGCCGCACTCGACCTATATATAAAAGAGCCCGCTCTCCCCGCCACGCACGCACGCACGCACATATACAGAGCACATCGCTCGCTTTCACCACGCAAACAAAAATCCTAGAGGAATCAGAAGGGGGGAGCCGGCCGGAGACTCGGAAATGCCGGTGTTCAGCGCCACGGCGGTCACGGCCGCGGTCCTCGTCGGGGCGGGCGCCGTGGGCACGTACCTCCTCTGGCCCGTCACTGGCCCGGCCGCGCTCATGATGAAGGCCCTGGGCGCGGCGAGGTTCTTCATCTCTCGGGCGGTGTTCCTTGCTAACCCCCAGCTCTACTTCGAGCTGCTTCGCACGGCCGGCGCTGCTGCGGCGGCTGCCGCCTTCGCCGCCTAGTCATGGAGTACGGGAGGCAACGGACCGGCCGGCGTCTGCGCGTTCGTTATATATATCAACCAATGCACAGGACAAGGTAGTAGTAGTATGTAGCGGCAATAAGCTGGATCGAGTAGGAGTAGCAAACTAGCTACAAGAACTGACCTTTTGTACTGCTTGGGTGCTCGTACCTGTAACCCAACAAGCTAAGTGTTAGCCAAGTTTAAGTATAGGTTCGTCCCTTGTATATCTCGAGCTTGAACTATGAAGTTGCCGTGTTACTCCATATATGATGTGAAAGTAGCAGCAGTAGTAGTAAGAGTAGGGAGGTGGATTAGGAGCACTCGGCGACGCACACATACGAAATCTCCGCCGCATGCATGCAATCTTGGGATCCGTGCCACTTTGCTGGAAACCATTACAGGCTGTGAATACGCCACCGGTTTTGTAGGACGAAATGGTAGATACATGTTCTTGGTCATTTACTATATCCAGTTTACGATATTTATTATAGCTGCACGTCGGACATTAAATGTTCTAACATGGCAATGAATCCAGTCAGATGATGAGAGTTTTCCACGCAACATTGAATTGGATTTGTACGAGAGGGACGGGTCAAGCAAAATACTCCCTCCGTCCGCCAAAGAGCGTACGTCTGGCTTTTGATTTTTTTTCCCAAAATAAGTGTACATCTGGCTCCCTCGCTGGTAATTTTCCATTCACCCCCCGGTCTACGCCTCGAGGTCACCGCACCGAGCGACAACCCAATCCTCTCGTCCTCCCCCAAATCGAAGCCGGTCTTCCTCCTCTCCCCCAAACTCTCTTCCTCCCGATCCAACCCCACATCACAGAGAGTCAATCATCCAATCCAACGCCATTGCTGGTGATGCAGAGATTAATGGCAGCCGGTCCATATAAGCTGCCGGTAGGGTGTGCATCAAACCGCATCCATGGAAGGCGGCGGAGGAGAAGAAGCCGGCGATGGCCAGCAAGTCAAGGCCGCCGCGACGACCGGCGGCGGAACACGCGACCGTGGCAGATCTGGATCTGGAGGCCCTCGCCGTGCTCTGGCAGCCAGGTTCCGTCCTCGTCCGCCCTCGAAGACCAATCGGGTTCGGCGGAGCGGCGTCGGAGCAAAAATTTCCAGGTACCTAGAGCTGGTAGATGGAGCAGGGGTTGGCGGTGAAGCTGGTGTCGGGCACGTAGGCACTGTACCCTGCGGTGGAGCGGCTCATGCGGCTAGGCAGGACGACCCGGCGGCAAGTGCTGGGCAAAACGGCGCACCGGCAAGTGCCGGGCAAGCTGGTCTTGGGGCTGACCAGGACGCCGTGGAGAAGACAAGCAATTCTACTACTCCGTGAGTACCAGTAGCTCTGTAAGTTTGGCAATGCAAGCTGTACTCCGTGAATG
This sequence comes from Triticum urartu, assembly GCF_003073215.2. Taxonomy (NCBI): domain Eukaryota; kingdom Viridiplantae; phylum Streptophyta; class Magnoliopsida; order Poales; family Poaceae; genus Triticum; species Triticum urartu. Next base: position 653,179,146 of record NC_053026.1, read on the forward strand.
AATAATCAAGTCTTGGTCTCTAACGTTGAGGCTTGCATGATCCGTTGCAATACAACGTTTATCTTGTCAATTAGTCCGGCTTTAGTCTGGCCAGATGCAAATCAGTTTAATCTTGTCAAGTATGAAAAGTAGTGAGCTTGAATGCCTATCGAGCAAGCCGTCCGTAAACATCCTATATAGTGTGGTCTTCTTCACACCCAACGCTCTTGTGAGGCTGCGTATAGTTCTCCTTTGACTTCGAGAAATCTCAGCAACTATACTGAGGTCAACTACAATCCTTTTGCGCCCACAGTTTTTCGGCTTCCTTGATCTTACATCAACGGGTACACCTTGTTGAAGACACTCCTTCACTCTCCTCCAAACACGTCTGACCTTGTGCACTGAAACATGGAACATGTTTGCAACTTCTCTAGTTGTGGTCTTCTTTAATTTCCGATTGACACTTCTTGCTAGCAATTCTTCATAAATACCAGTCCTTTGCAAATCTGTTAAATTCTTGTATTTGTCTTCATCATGAACTTGCTCATTATCTTGTTGCTCTTGCTCCACATCCATGTCTTCTTCTGGTGCTGAATCGTCAAGCTCTTCTTCCTCAAATTGAATCTCTATATCGCCTGCATACACACCATAGTCATCCTTGTCAACTTGAAGGTTCTGTAATGCTTCATCCGTTGCTTGCACTTCCTCTTCCATGCTTTGGAAAACACCACCTTGGTCTTCAAGTTCGTCATCTACAAGATGTGGTCATGTGAGTAGTTGAATAAGATTTTAATTAAACATAAATTTATCTTACTTACCCGATTCATCCGATTCATGCAGGTCCTCTTCTCCTTGAGCAACATCAGCCTCATGTTCATCTTCTACCTCAAGACATTGCCCCGTGTTTAGATTGAAGTGACGTGCGGGCTGGAGTTCTTCATGCACGGTTTTGAAAATCAAAAGTCATAACACATGTCAAGATTTCTTTTTGATAAATTTAACTATGAATAGAGAATATTTTCTCGGTCTTGGCTTTCTATAACAGGCACTTTTGAAAATTGTTTGTCTTGTCGCTTGTACGTTGTCAATGTAGTTTCAACACAAATTTATTTTACTAACCTGATTCATCCGGTTCATGCAGGTCCTCTTCTCCATGGACAACATCAGGCTCATGTTCATCTTCTACATTAAGAAATATGTTTAGATCGAAGTGAACAAGAAGAAGGATTGAACAAGAAGAAGGATTGAACAAGAAGAATTGAATAGATTAGCAAGGAGTACCTGGGTCCATGTTTAGATCGAAGTGATGTTCGGGTTGGAGTTCTTCATGCAAGGCAGCTCCATCTTCTTCTTGTACAGCTTGCTCATCCAAGGTAGCTTCATCTTCTTCCTGTACAGGTTGCCAATTGAGATCAGGCAACCTGCCATCTTCTTCCTCTCGCTCATCTGGTGCTGCTAAGTTCAAGTCGATGGCCATGGCTAGTGTGTGTGTGTGTGCTCTACTGTTTGGTCCATGTAAGCTGGCTTTGTAGCTGGGATTAGACCATTGGTCTCCCTTCTAATTTTTATGGCGCCAAGTACCTTTGTTGTTTTACTAGTACTACAGCCGTTGGAGGGAACAGTGAAAGTTGGAGTACACTTGCTGGCGGGAAGCCATTTCTAGTATTTGGATTCCTTTTTGCTTGTTTGCATTAACTGCACACTATAATCGAAGCAACACAGCCGCTGACAGCTACTTAAATGAGGAGAGTAAGGGGTTTTATGCAAAAATGCTTAATTTGTCTCCAAAGTGCCAAATGCACAGTCTTTGGCGGACGGAGGGAGTAAAAGAGTGGCGTGGCTACACTGTGTGTGTTCGGGTCAGTGTAAGTCACTGTTTGTCGAGAGAGAATGTAATGCAACGGTAAAAATATTAGACTCCTTGGTACCTTGTCCGATTAGCAGGTATACATTAGCAATAAGCATCACAACAACAGCAGATGCTACTTAAACATTCCACAGAACGATGAGAAAAAACATTTGTAAACAGAATTACCAGGTAGGGTGGCATTAAAAAACTACATTATTCCTTGAAGGCTTCTGAAAACCAGCGACCTAGAGGCATGATGTCAATGTCAGGAGACCTTGATGCAAACAAAAAGCACAACGAAGAGATTCAGAACTAGAAAAACAATGATGATCCGATGAAATTTCTTTTCTTCGCTGGGTGGCGGTGTCGACGGTGGCGGTGGCGACGTTGGGTGGCGAGCTGGGGGAGGCGTTGGGCAAGGTAGACGTGGGCGGCAAGGCAAGACGCTCCAAGGCTACTCCGGTGACACCGCGGGCCCCCAGCGCCCGCGCCAAGGCCAAGCTGGGAGAATTGACATCGTTGGAAAGTGCAAAACTGCGGCTCGCCGACAAGAACCTGGAGATTATAGGTAATCCCCTACCATCTTACCGTATCTTGAATGCTTTTACGGATGATCAGCTTGCTAGCATTCTGGATGATAGTGGCGTGGCGATTAGTGACCCTTGTAGCGAGATCATCTCTATGGTTCGTGCTCGGGAAGAAGCGCAGGCCATGCTGGCGGCTGCGGCTGCTCGTGGGGACGAACAGATCCAGCGCGCCAGCGTTCCGGGGGCGGATGGCAGCGAGGTAGTGCCCGAGGAGGAGACAGAGGCTAGGGAAGTCTCTGATTTTCCTTCTTCCAGTCGGATGCCGGCTAGGAAGCGCGTGGCGAAAGCGGTGACATCCAGGGGGGTGCGCCTGCGCAATCGTATCATTTAACATGCGTTATCTTTTTTGAAACATTCGGGGTTGTGGCCACGGGGGGCGGCGTACACAACTCAAGGAGTACATGGCCAGAGAGAGGATTGACGTCATAGCCCTTCAGGAAACGATCAAAGCTGACTTCTCGTTCCGTGATCTTCTGGCTTTCGATCCCTTACAGCGTTTCTCTTGGCACTGGTTGCCCTCTGTGGGCCACTCGGGTGGTATCTTAATGGGCTGTAATAATGATATTTGTGATGTTTTGCAATGGGATGTTGGGGAGTTTTTTCTTTCTGCTACTATTAGTCACCGCGTCTCGGGCCTTTCGTGGGTAGTGGTGTGCGTTTATGGGCCGGCAGATCACTCGTGCTCGGCTATTTTCCTTCAGGAACTGACTAACTTGGTAGGGACCAAGCGAGCTAGCAATTTGCCCCTGGTGGTTGGTGGGGACTTCAATCTTATTCGCTCGGGTGCGGACAAGAACAACGCCAACATTGACTGGACTGAACTTGTTGGAGACTTCATATCTCTCAACTCGGTTATTTGTTTGAAATATTAATTTCAACTCCTGGAACATCTCATATGGTCCATGACGTTCAAAACGTCTTTGAAATCCCGATTCTAAGCTGTTAAGCATGGTGCACTAAACTATCAAGTAGTCATCATATTGAGCTAGCCAAACGTTCATAACGTCTGTATCTGCTCCTGCAATAGGTTTGTCACCTAGCGGTGCATCAAGGACATAATTCTTCTGTGCAGCAATGAGGATAATCCTCAGATCACGGATCCAATCCGCATCATTGCTACTAACATCTTTCAACTTAGTTTTCTCTAGGAACATATCAAAAATAAAACAGGGGAGCTAAACGCGAGCTATTGATCTACAACATAGATATGCTAATACTACCAGGACTAAGTTCATGATAAATTAAAGTTCAATTAATCATATTACTTAAGAACTCCCACTTAGATAGACATCCCTCTAATCCTCTAAGTGATCACGTGATCCAAATCAACTAAACCATGTCCGATCATCACGTGAGATGGAGTAGTATCAATGGTGAACATCAATATGTTGATCATATCTACTATATGATTCACCCTCGACCATTCGGTCTCCGTGTTCTGAGGCCATATCTGTTATATGCTAGGCTCGTCAAGTTAAACCTGAGTATTCCGCGTGCGCAACTGTTTTGCACCCGTTGTATTTGAACGTAGAGCCTATCACACCCGATCATCACGTGGTGTCTCAGCACGAAGAACTTTCGCAACGGTGCATACTCAGGGAGAACACTTATACTTTGATAATTTAGTGGGGGATCATCTTATAATGCTACCGTCAATCAAAGCAAGATAAGATGCATAAAAGATAAACATCACATGCAATCAATATAAGTGATATGATATGGCCATCATCATCTTGTGCTTGTGATCTCCATCTCCGAAGCACCTTCATGATCACCATCATCACCGGCGCGACACCTTGATCACCATCGTAGCATCGTTGTCGTCTCGTCAATCTTATGCTTCCACGACTATCGCTACCGCTTAGTGATAAAGTAAAGCATTACAGCGCAATTGCATTGCATACAATAAAGCGACAACCATATGGCTCCTGCCAGTTGCCGATAACTCGGTTACAAAACATGATCATCTCATACAATAAAATTTAGCATCATCTCTTGACCATATCACATCACAACATGCCCTGCAAAAACAAGTTAGACGTCCTCTACTTTGTTGTTGCAAGTTTTACGTGGCTGTTACGGGCTTAGCAAGAACCGTTTTTACCTACGCATCAAAACCACAACGATAGTTTGTCAAGTTGGTGCTGTTTTAACCTTCGCAAGAACCGGGCGTAGCCACACTTGGTTCAACTAAAGTTGGAGAAACTGACACCCGCCAGCCACCTATGTGCAAAGCACGTCGGTAGAACCAGTCTCGCGTAAGCGTACGCGTAATGTCGGTCCGGGCCGCTTCATCCAATAATACCGCCGAACCAAAGTATGACATGCTGGTAAGCAGTATGACTTATATCGCCCACAACTCACTTGTGTTCTACTCGTGCACAACATCAACGCATAAAACCTAGGCTCGGATGCCACTGTAGGGGAACGTAGTAATTTCAAAATTTTCCTACGCACATGCAAGATCATGGTGATGCATAGAAACGAGAGGGGAGAGTGTTGTCTACGTACCCTCGTAGACCGGCAACGGAAGCGTTGACACAACATAGAGGAAGTAGTCATATGTCTTCCCGATCCGACCGATCCAAGTACCGAACGTACGACACCTCCGAGTTCTGCACACGTTCAGCTCGGTGACGTTCCTCGAGTTCCAATCCAGCAAAACGTTGAGGGAGAGTTTCGTCAGCACGACGGCGTGATGACGGTGATGATGTTCTACTGACGCAGGGCTTCGCCTAAGCACCGCTACGATAAGACCGAGGTGGAATATGGTGGAAGGAGGCACCGCACACGGCTAAGGAACGATCACGAGGATCAACTTGTGTGTCATGGGGTGCCCCTTGCCTCAGTATTTAAAGGAGGGAGAGGGGGAGGTGCGGCCGGCCCTATGGGTGCGCCTGGAGGAGTCCTACTCCAACCGGGAGTAGGACTCCCCCCTCTTGCCTTGTTGGAGAAGGAAGGAGGAAGGGAGAAAGAGGAAAGGGGGGGCGCCCCCCCCTTCCTTGTCCTATTCGGACTAGGGGGGAGGGGGCGCACGGCCTGCCCTGGCCGGCCCTCCTCTTCTCCCTTATGGCCCATGTAGGCCCAATAACCCCCCGGGGGGGGGGGGGGGTTCCGGTAACCCCCCGGTACTCCGGTAAAATCCCGATTTCACCCGGAACGTTTCCGATATCCAAATATAGGCTTCCAATATATCAATATTTATGTCTTAACCATTTCGAGACTCCTCGTCATGTCCGTGATCATATCCAGGTCTCCGAACAACCTTCGATACATCAAAACACAAAAACCCTAATTACGATCGTCACCGAACTTTAAGTGTGCGGACCCTACAGGTTCGAGAACTATGTAGACATGACCGAGACATGTCTCCGGTCAATAACCAATAGCGGAACCTTGATGCTCATATTGGCTCCTACATATTCTACGAAGATCTTTATCGGTCAGACCGCATAACAACATACGTTGTTCCCTTTGTCATCGATATGTTACTTGCCCGAGATTCGATCGTCGGTATCTCAATACCTAGTTCAATCTCGTTACCGGCAAGTCTCTTTACTCGTTCCGTAATACATCATCCTGCAACTAACTCATTAGTTGCAATGCTTGCAAGGCTTAAGTGATGTGCATTACCGAGAGGGCCCAGAGATACCTCTCCGACAATCGGAGTGACAAATCCTAATCTCGAAATACGCCAACCCAACAAGTACCTTCGGAGACACCTGTAGAGCACCTTTATAATCACCCAGTTACGTTGTGACATTTGGTGGCACACAAAGTGTTCCTCCGGTAAACGGGAGTTGCATAATCTCATAGTCATAGGAACATGTATAAGTCATGAAGAAAGCAATAGCAACAAACTAAACGATCAAGTGTTATGCTAACGGAATGGGTCAAGTCAATCACATCATTCTCCTAATGATGTGATCCCGTTAATCAAATGACAACTCATGTCTATTGTTAGGAAACACAACCATCTTTGATCAACGAGCTAGTCAAGTAGAGGCATACTAGTGACACTCTGTTTGTCTATGTATTCACACATGTATTATGTTTCCGGTTAATACAATTCTAGCATGAATAATAAACATTTATCATGATATAAGGAAATAAATAATAACTTTATTATTGCCTCTAGGGCATATTTCCTTCAACCCCCATCATCATATTCTATTCCACCCATAGTGCTATGTCTATGGCTCACGCTCATATATTGCGTGAAAATTTATAGGTTTGAGATTACTACAGTATGAAACAATTGCTTGGCTTGTCATCGGGGTTGTGCATGATGAGAGCATTCTTGTGTGACGAAAATGGAGCATGACAAAACTATATGATTTTGTAGGGATGAACATTCTTTGGCCATGTTATTTTGAGAAGACATAATTGCTTAGTTAGTATGCTTGAAGTATTATTATTTTTATGTGAACATGAACTTTTATCTTGAATCTTTCGGATCTGAATATTCATACCACAATTAAGAAGAATTACATTAAAATTATGCCAAGTAGCACTCCGCATCAAAAATTCTATTTTTATCATTTACCTACTCGAGGACGAGCAGGAATTAAACTTGGGGATGCTTGATACGTCTCCAACGTATCTATAATTTTTGATTGCTCCATGTTATATTATCTACTGTTTTGGATATTATTGGGCTTTATTATCCACTTCTATATTATTTTTGGGACTAACCTATTAACCGAAGGCCCAGCCCAGAATTGCTGTTTTTGCCTATTTTAAGGTTTCAAAGAAAAGGAATATTAAACGGAGTCCAAACGGAATGAAACCTTCGGGAACGCGATTTTCTTACCGAACATGATCCAGGAGACTTGGACCCTGCGTCAAGAAATAGAGGAGGAGGCCACGAGGTAGGGGGCGTGCCTACCCCCCAGGCGCGCCCTCCACCCTCGTGGGCCCCCTGTGACTCCACTGACGTACTCCTTCCTCCTATATATATACCTACGTACCCCCAAACGATCAGATACTGAGCCAAAACCCAAATTCCACCGCCGTAACTTTCTGTATCCACGAGATCCCATCTTGGGGCCTGTTCCGGAGCTCCGCCGGAGGGGGCATCCATCACGGAGGGCTTCTACATCAACACCATAGCATCTCCGATGAAGTGTGAGTAGTTTACCTCAGACCTTCGGGTCCATATTTATTAGCTAGATGGCTTCTTCTCTCTTTTTGGATCTCAATACAATGTTCTCCCCCTCTCTTGTGGAGATCTATTCGATGTAATCTTTTTTTGCGGTGTGTTTGTTGAGACCGATGAATTGTGGGTTTATGATCAAGATTATCTATGAACAATATTTGAATCTTCTCTGAATTCTTTTATATATGATTGGTTATCTTTGCAAGTCTCTTCGAATTATCAGTTTGGTTTAGCCTACTAGATTGATCTTTCTTGTAATGGGAGAAGTGCTTAGCTTTGGGTTCAATCTTGCGGTGTCCTTTCCCAGTGACAGTAGGGGCAGCAAGGCACGTATTGTATTGTTGCCATCGAGGATAACAAGATGTTTTTTTATCATATTGCATGAATTTATCCCTCTACATCATGTCATCTTGCTTAAGGCGTTACTCTGTTTCCATGAACTTAATATTCTAGATGCATGCTGGATAGCGGTCGATGAGTGGAGTAATAGTAGTAGATGCAGGTATGAGTCGGTCTATTTTGTCTCGGACGTGATGCCTATATACATGATCATACCTAGATATTCTGATAACTATGCTCAATTCTGTCAATTGCTCAACAATAATTCGTTTCATCCACCGTAAAATACTTATGCTCTTGAGAGAAGCCACTAGTGAAACCTATGGCCCCCGGGTCTATCTTCATCATATTAATCTTCCAATACTTAGTTATTTCCTTTGATTTTTTCCTTTCCTTTTATTTTACTTTGCATCTTTATCACAAAAATACCAAAAAAATTATCTTATCATATCTATCAGATCTCACTCTCGTAAGTGACCGTGAAGGGATTAACAACCCCTTATCGCGTTGGTTGCGAGGAGTTATTTGCTTTGTGCAGGTACGAGGGACTCGCGCGTAGCCTCCTACTGGATTAATACCTTAGTTCTCAAAAACTGAGGGAAATACTTACGCCACTTTGCTGCATCATCCTTTCCTCTTTAAGGAAATCCAAGGCAGTGCTCAAGAGGTAGTAGCGAGCACCGCAACTAGTTCGCCGACGGTGTCGATCGCTGTGCCGCCGACGAGGTCGATCATCTTCGCCTCCTCTCTCTCGCCCTACTACACTGGAGTCGTTTCCGGCGTAGATCATCTCGGCCTCCTCTCTCGTCCACTGCACTGACGATACCATGGCGCGAGCACTGCATTCTCCTCCTCTGTCCACTGTCTTTGCGCGAGCACCGCAACTAGTTCGCCGACGGTGTCGCTCGCTGTGCCGCCGACGAGGTCGATCATCTTCGCCTCCTCTCTCCCGCCCTACTACACTGGAGTCATTTCCGGCGTCGATCATCTCGGCCTCCTCTCTCGTCCACTGCACTGACGATACCATGGCGCGAGCACTGCATTATCCTCATCTGTCCATTGTCTTTACGCGAGCACCGCAACTAGTTCGCCGACGATGTCGCTCGCCGTGCCGCCGACGGGGTCACTCGTCCATGACTCCATGCTCGTCATGTCGGACACGGCGCCATGGCCACTATCTACCGCAGTCGTCATGGTCCGGCGCACACTGCATTTCTTCTCTCCTTCCTCTGCTAGCGTCTTAACCCTGTGTGCTAAGTGCAAGTGCTAACTCTTAATCATACCACATGCGGGCAACCAAACAGCGTGTAGTTGCATGCGCCGAGACAATGCAAGCAACCAAACAACGCGCCAAAGTTGATCTCCTAATGCAGGAAGTCCATATGCAGGCAACCAAACAACTCGCAGATGTCGTATATAAGGTTGTTTTCGAGAACCAGGCTGAGTGGAGAAGGGTATGCAACGCAGGTACTGTAGCGCACGGCAACCAAACACGCCCTTGAAAAAAGTAGGATTAAAGTGACTCCGGTGTATTTAACTCAAAAAGAAAACATATTCAAAGTGGGCAAATATCTGTTTTTTTTTCTTCCTCCCCTCTTGGTCTACCACGCGCCCTACTGCTGCCGTCGTGCCGTACCTGAGCGCCGCCGCCGGCGCCGCCACACCCCTGGGAGCGCCCCCGGCTTCCCGTCTCCCACGCGCGTCGCCGCTCCCGTCCTCCCTCGTCGGGACTCCACGTTCCCCTGCCGCCGGCGCCACGCCGCCCGCAGTCAGGGGCTCGAGGTACGACCTAGGTTTGTCCTCATCCAGCGGTTCTCCTAGTCAAATCCCCACTGACCTTCCCGATTTTCGGGCGCACGCCGTCTAGATCCGCCGCCGATGCCGATGGAGACGCCAATCGAGGCCGAAGGGAAGAGCTCAGAGCCACCAGGGAATGGCTCGCTGCTGAAGATTGCCGAGAAATCCCAGGTTAGCGAGTGCTTTGGGTCACTCCAGGTGTCAAATTCTCATGCTTGCTTGCTGAGGGAGCGATTATTTGGCGCTTTGCTATTTTTGGCCAGGAATTGGGGGGTAATCCAGGGAGGGAACTGCCGCCGTTGCATCAGGGCAAGGAGGTCATCCTCGTCGATGACAATGACAGTGGTCAGGAAGATGGTGGGGGTGCCAAGGTGGACGAGAACGCGCCCCGCATCGGGTTGCGGTTCAAGACCTATGACGACGCGCTCAACTACTACAAGCAGTATGCGGTGGATTCCGGCTTCTCGGCGATCACTCTCAAGTCGTCGTACCTGAAGTCGGGGGTGTGCCGGAGGCTGGTGCTCGGGTGCAGTCGGTCAGGGAGAGGGAGAGCAAATGCGTGCTATCTGTCTAGAGAAACAGCAAAGATAAACTGCCCAGCTAGGATTTCGTTGAAGTTGAGGCAGGACAGGTGGCTTCACATTGACGACGCCAAGCTCGACCACAACCATCCGCTCAACCAGTCCTCAGACTCGCCCATGAGCTGTTACAAGAAACTGACGGATGCCAAGAGCGTGGAAAATGGTTCACGGCTTAAAGGGCGAAGGAATGTTCCGATAGCTGACAAAGAGCAGGGGAACTTTACCGAGATAGGAAGGCTTAAGTTTGGGGAAGGAGATGATGAGCAGATCCAGAAGTTTTTTGGCAGCATGCAGAATAAGAATCCAAATTTCTTCTACCTGGTGGATTTGGACAAGCAGGGGCGTCTAAGGAACTTGTTTTGGAGTGATGCTAGGTCACAGGCAGCGCATGAATACTTTGGTCATGATGTTGTTTACTTTGACACTTCATACTTGACTGAGAAATATGATCTGCCACTTGTTTTCTTCACTGGGATGAATAATCATGGCCACCCTGTTTTGTTTGGTACCGGCTTGCTTTCAGATCTCAGTGCTGAGAGCTATACCTGGCTATTCAGAGCATTTTTGTCATGTATGAAGGGCTGTTACCCAGACGCAATCATCACTGAGCATTACAACGCTATTCTGGATGCGGTTAGAGAAGTATTTTCCCAAGTTAAACACCGCCTTTGTCTGTATCGCATTATGAGAGACGTGGCAGAGAACTTGAAAGCACACGCGGAATTCAAAACAATTAAGAGAGCACTGAAGAAAGTAACATATGGGTCTTTGAAGCCCCCAGAGTTTGAGGCTGATTGGAAGAAGGTTATTGAGGAACATGGACTTGCAGGAAATGAATGCCTCAGTTCCCTACATGAGCATCGGCAATTATGGGCACCTGCTTATCTTAAAGACAAATTCTGGGCGGGTATGTCTGTTTCACAGCGTGGGGAGTCTGTTGCTTCATACTATGATGGATTTGTGTACCCAAAAACTTCTTTGAAGCAATTTTTCAGCAAATATGAGATGATATTGGAGAACAAATACAAGAAAGAGTTGCAAGCAGATGAAGAATCTTCCCATAGGACTCCATTGACTGTAACAAAGTTCTACATGGAAGAGCAACTGGCCAAGGCCTACACAATCAACATGTTCAGGAAATTTCAGGAAGAGTTGAAAGCAACAATGTATTGTGATGGTATGCCAAGTAAAGTTGATGGCCCATTTGTTACTTTTGAAGTGAAAGAATGCTCATACATGGAAGATGGAAAGGAGACGGAGAGCAGGACTTATGAAGTTTATTTTTGTAAAGAAGGGCTCATTGTTGAGTGCGAATGTGGTTTCTTTCAGTTCACTGGCATACTATGCAGACATGCGTTGTCTGTGTTTAAGTTGCATGACATGTTTGAGATCCCGTCAAGATATGTCCTTGATCGCTGGAAAAGAGACTATAAGAAACTGCATGCTTTGGCACATTATCCTAATGAGATGCTCCTTGGTGACACAGTGGAGCGCCATGATTATTTGTCTACACAGTGCCGTCAGGTTCTCAATTTAGGCTTTATATCTGAGAGTAGGTACCTTGTTGCTCTGAAGTTACTGAGAGAAGCAGAAAGGGCTCTTCTGGATGATGGTCAACCTACTAGAGACAGGCAGCCGAGGCTTCTCTCATTCGAAGCTGATGCACCTGAAAATGGCCAAGGCCTTTTTAGTTCTCAATTTCCAGAGGGTGAGAAGAATTCCCTGTCCACAAATGCAAAGCATCCTGGCCGGCCAGCAAAGAAAGTGGCAGAAACTGATCCGGATGCTGTATTACGGTCAAATAAAGAACAGGTTCGTCTCTTCTCAGTTTTGGGGGCATAAAGAGCCTCAAGCATTCATACATCAGTTTGCTGTATGACTAAGCCTTTATTGATTTATTTATGTTGTCCTTAGCAGGATTTTCTACGGTCATCATTTGTGCCAACTGAAACTAATATGATTCAAGAGACATCGTCAGGTTCCCATCTTGAAAGTCCTGACATGGGAGTGCCAGGAAGCATTCATCTAATGGTATGTAGTAATTTTGGTCTGCTTCTGCTACCATCATTTTCATGCGTGTGAACATTTTTGTTGCAAACTTAAACAGGAAGGGATATCTCCAAACCTGACATTTGGACCTCATTTTGGAATGGATGTTAGTCACCAACATCAACTGCCTAATCAACCAAGGATGATGCCGAATAACTTTATGCAGGTTTTTGCTATGCACAGATCTTTATAATATTCCATATTCTTCTTTGTTTGCAACTTCTTAGTTACTATCAACAACTGTGTTGATTTTTATGTTAACCATCTTCTCCCTGTGTGTGCATTTCTGACTTGTGTGATCAATGCCTTTCTGCTTAAAACGTTTCAGGTACAAGCAGATCCCCATGTTTTCGGAAATCAGTGGGCTTACAACCCAACGATGCAGGTCTGCCCGCACACAAATGTCTATCCCTTTTTTCTTGCGGCTTCCAAAATTATTATCCAATGTTTTAAGCTGCATGCTACTCCATGCTTATGCCCCCTGTTCACATTTTCTTCTTCACGGTCCATGCTTATGCCCCTGTTCTGATATGGAATTTCATCAATCAATGGACCTTTCAAATATATTTGGATTATTGGTAGCAAGACAAACGCACATGAGATAGGATATTTAATTTGGTCCCACTCGTTCAGGGATTCTCTTGCTCATTGTTTTCCAGCCTGATATATTATGATTTCCAACAAATGTGTACAATTATTAATCTCTGTAGCTTATCAAATGTTATTATTACACACATTGAACACCTAAAAAACTACTGTCCTCCCCGTTTTAGCATTTAAAGCTACTAGTGTATAATAAAATGACTGGTGTGACTATATTGCAGGATAATCCAATGCTAAGAACTCCTACGCGAAGAGCAGGGTAGAATATGTTCATTGCTCTAATGTGGCAGTAGAATTTTAGGTATGCTGTCTGTTCCTCCAAATCCATTGTATCAAGCTTTTGACATGTTCTTAATGTAGATGTGAACTTATGATCGTGTCGGGACATCTCTTTTTTTTGCTCCATCTGCTGACACTCAAGAGTTATTCTTGTTTCAGTGACCTACTTATTTCTTTCATGTTTGCTCATACCCATTTACTGTCAGGAATGTTATTTCTTATTTTACTTTGATATGTACATGTAATACTTGTCACCATCCATATATTTTCTTGATAGTGAGTATCTTTCTGTAGATACTAAGTTACATATTTGAAAGACCTTGATTATTGATTTTTGTGTCTGGCTTGGGATTGACAGGGTGGCGACTCTGATGTCTAGATCCCACGCACAATGGAGGTGAAGTGGGGAGCAGAGATGCTTTTAGAGTTTGTGCATCTTCGACTTAGGGTAACAAACTTTACATATTTGAAGGCGGAAGTTCTCCAGGCATAAATCTTGGAATAGCAGCAGGGAAAAAATACATCTGAGAATCAGCATATAACGTGGCAAATCTAGGGAAGTACTCCCTCCGTACCGAATTAGTTGATGTATCTAGACATGTTTTAGCGTTAGATTCATCCGTATCTTGACAAATCTAAGAAAACTAATTTGGGACGGAGGTAATACTACAGAGTACGTGGATACTGGTTAAAAGGAAAAAGAGTATGCGGATGCTAGCATACAACAAACACAACAGACGAGTAGCCGATATTGTGATGGGCACTTCACAGATCTTTTTATTATGTTGCTGTTGCTGCCAGTGCTATCTCTTCTGCTTGCTGGATGGGTTGCCAAGCCCGACCCGCCCTGCAGCGAATGCCACTACAGCTTCTTTCTTCCCAGGGTTGTCCAATACTAAAATCTGGCTCTCGTTTGGTGCTTGGCGTCGGGGTCTGTGATTTTTGTTTCCTTCGGTTGTGATCAAGCATGGTTGCGGTTCCCTTCGATCTTGTGGTCGCTGTGCCTGCTCTCCTTTCTTTGATGTGCCTGTGAATTTGAGTGGTTTCGGTTTTCATTTCGGCCAAAGGATCAAAATATTCACCTTTGCATTCAATAAAAAATCCAACCAAATGTTTCAGTTATTTGGGATATTGTTTTTAAATGTCTGAACTTGTGTGTACTACCGTAATGGCTGAAATATTTTGGTTGAAAGACCAACTGTCTAGGTATCTATTAAAATGACTGAAATTTCATTGAAAGTGATCCATATTCGTGTGCATGTGCAATTTTGGAAGCATTCTTCATTTAGGAGTCGATTGATATTTTTTAGAAACTTTTTTTTTGATGTGTTCAATTTTGTCAAGATTCACAGTTAGGACCTCTTGGGAACAAAAGAATTTTTGGAGGAAAAAGGGAATACCACAGTCCTAAAGAAATCGTACTACACCTGCCCTTTTTTTTTTGGATCCTACACATGCCCTTCGGATCCACGGGCGAATACTGGACAAGGTGGATATGGGCCGATGGCCTGTGGGACTGGGCCGGTAGCGTGGCTCCGCTAGTTAAGGGAGAGAGTGCCCCTCGAAAAAAAAAGCTAAGGAGAGCAGCTTGAGCCGAGCGAGGCATCGAACGAATGAATTGAAGAAATTCGGCTGTCTCCTGACTGCTTCTTCTACCTCTGAACATCTTCCTTTGCCTAAAGTTAAATTCTTGCTTTATGGACACGATTGAACCATCGTCGTTCATGTCCCATTTTATACATAGAATTATGGTTTCTCTCAATCCAAATGTCTTTTTTGCTGAGATCTACTCATATGTCTAAATGTTCTGAAATTTGAAGCGCACCTCACGCATCAAATTATCTATTATTTTTTTTAAATTTTTTGTGATTTTTTTCTTGACCAGGTGTGGATGAGCCTGGACTCAGAAATAGATATTCGATTAAGTTTGATCAAGTCTATTAAAAAAACAAAATCACTATGCAAAAAGTGCACAAAACCGTTAAAATGATTTTGTTTTTTTCTTTGTCCGAGCGAAATTTTGCAAAAGCCTCAACACTTACAAAGTTGAAAAGAGGGTATCAAACAAAATCCAAAAACCCTAGGTGTTTTTGATGTGTCTTTGGTCGCGACCGGTAGGCAGTATATACTAATACCAGAGACGGTATTGTGTCGCGACCACGATCTCCAACTGACTTGCTTTCGTATATCTACCCGACAAGAAACAATAAACTTTTCCGCCAAGACATAAAAAATAAAACGACAAAAGGAGGCCGCACCCCTGCAAGTCCAGGGACCGGATTTCGATGGACCATTCACGCGCCTGCCGCATGCCTGCTCTGCTAGCTAAGGGAGAGAGTGCCCCCCAAAAAAGCTAAGGGAGAGCAATGTCAACCGAGCGAGGCATCGAACGAATGAACTGAAGAAATTTATCTGCCTCCTCACTGCTTCTTCTACCTCTGAACATCTTCTTCCTTTGCCTAAAGTTAAATTATTGCTTTTGTGGACACCATCGAACCATCGCCGTTCTTGTCCCATTTCACATATAGAATTATGGATTCTCTACTCCTAATCATGAAAGCAAAAGTTATGAAAAATGTTATGTGTGACAGCTTCTCTCAATCCCTCCTTAGTCAACATATCACCAATTGTTCTTCATATCTTTCCTACTTACTCCCTCAGCTAAAAAATAATTGAAGTCTAGGTTTTTTCTTACTCACTGCTTCTTCTACCTCTGAACATCTTCTTCCTTTGCCTAAAGTTAAATTATTGCTTTTGTGGACACCATCGAACCATCGCCGTTCTTGTCCCATTTCACATATAGAATTATGGATTCTCTACTCCTAATCATGAAAGCAAAAGTTATGAAAAATGTTATGTGTGACAGCTTCTCTCAATCCCTCCTTAGTCAACATATCACCAATTGTTCTTCATATCTTTCCTACTTACTCCCTCAGCTAAAAAATAATTGAAGTCTAGGTTTTTTCTTACTCACCGCTTCTTCTACCTCTGAACATCTTCTTCCTTTGCCTAAAGTTAAATTATTGCTTTTGTGGACACCATCGAACCATCGCCGTTCTTGTCCCATTTCACATATAGAATTATGGATTCTCTACTCCTAATCATGAAAGCAAAAGTTATGAAAAATGTTATGTGTGACAGCTTCTCTCAATCCCTCCTTAGTAAACATATCACCAATTGTTCTTCATATCTTTCCTACTTACTCCCTCAGCTAAAAAATAATTGAAGTCTAGGTTTTTTCTTAGTCAAACTTGTTTTTTCTTCTCTGTATTATTACTTCTTTATTTCCTTTTCCTTCTGTTCTGCATCTAGTCTTTTGGAAAGAGGGCAAGGAGATAGAGAGGAGAGTGGAAAGGGATGGAGAATAATGGAGAAGGAATGCAGCCGGAAGGGAGAGATATACGAAGGACTGCAAACGTTTGCTACAATATATATTTGACATAGTGTTGTGGGTCTTCAAATATTAACCCAATAAAGTTTGGCAAGTTCTAGACTTAAGAATACTCCCTGTGTAAAGAAATATAAGACTTTTAGATCACTAAAGTAGTGATCTAAAACATCTTATATTTCTTTATAGAGGGAGTATATATTTGGGTTAATTATCCTTTTAATCTTAGTGGTGTTCATGTGCTCAGTTTTGCCCTCAGATGCGAATTGTGCTCAGTTTTGCCCCTAGTCCATGCGCAGCTACTATGACGAGGCCAAACGGCCAGATTTTAGTCCATTCCGTCCGCCGGCGTTAGTGGTTGTGGGTACAGAGCTTACACGTGGGACCGTGTGGACGTGGGTCCGGAGCTGACATGTGGGCCCATGCAACAAAATCCCCAAATCATTCATAGGGTTCTAGCCGACCAAATCAACGCCCACTCTGCCCATCCGCCGGCCGGCTGTCCTGCGCCGCCACTGCCGCCTGCGCCGCAGCTAGCACCTGCCCCGCCACCAGCTGCACGGCCTGCTCTGCCGCTACCGTCCCGCATCGACGTTCCACCGCTACCTGCTCTGCCCGCCACCTTCCTGCGATGCCACGGGTGGGGCGCCCACCACCTGCTCGACCCGCGGCGCGGCCTTCTTCCGTGCGCCCGGCTGGAGCGCTCAAAGGTGGGGGACTGGTGGAGCTGTTTGAACTAGGAGGAAGAACCCCAGGGCAAAATGGCGAGCAGCGGCGACCCCAGAGTATTTGGCGAGGCAGGCATCGGGCCGGAGATCCGCCGCGTCCACGACTAGGTTCCCGAGGGGTAAGTCACGCCTCCTGTTTAGATTGAGCTTAGTTGTGCATTTAAATAGTCGATTCGAGTAGGTTTGCCCGATTAGTGTGCTAATTGCGTCTCTGTTTTTCGTCGGTTAGGATGGAGTTGCGGTTTGCTTTCTTGGTGCACATTAGAAGGGACTGGTACATGTTCAATGCAAAGAATAAGAAGAAATTCCAAGGAGGTTTTGATTATCGGTTGCCAATGGCTAGCAATTGGAGTTTCACACAATTTGGGAAGGTAATTTGTAGCCAATACCCTTGGGGTTTGCTTGATGAAGTGGTATACAAATACTATGATGGGGAAAAGAAATGGGTGACAGTTAGTAATGATGAAGAGCTGGCTACCATGTTTGCTAGGCATAAAGGGAAAGAGAATTTTCATGTGAGGCTGCAAATTGATGTGCTTGAGCAGGCATTTGGACCTAGGATGGCGGGTGCAACATCTCGGGGAGAACCAAATCATCGTAATGGCATCTCTAGCCAAAACAGTTCAGTTAGCGCACGTCGACATGGTGGCTCGACAGGCGTGGACAACGGCAGTAGGGCCCCCCTTGAAGTGGAGCCTGATGATTACAATTCTGGGGTTGATGAAGAGAAGCTATATTATGATGTTGTTCAGAATTTACGATGGGCACCTCGGGCTGAAAACCAAGATGAGGCTCACAATGCAGTCCGTGTGGATGATGACACGGTGGGTGAGGACGAAGACCTTGCAGCTGTTGAATGGGACCCTTTGAACCCTCATATGGAAGAAAGTACCGTTTTTGCATCCATGACCGAGTGTAGAAATGCACTTGTGACATACTGCATCAAGGTAGAACGTACTTTCAAAGTTGACAAGAGCGATCAAGTACGTTACAGAGTGCACTGTCCGACTGAGGGTTGTCCATGGAGAATGCTCGCATCTAAAATGTGAAATAGCACTAATGTTCGGGTCAAAGTGAACCCTTTTAAGCACACATGCCAGGAATCAACCCTTAGGAAGGATACAATCAGTAGAGCCAAGTCAAGATGGGTGGCAGAAGAAGTAAAGAAGTGGGTGAAAGAAACCAGCAAGTGGGTCCAAAGGAATTGTAGAAGAACATCAAAGATAAGTTCAAGATAGATTTACCATACATGAGGTTGTTCAATGGTAAACAACATGCTATGGATTCTATTTATGGTAACTGGCAGGAAAGTTTTCAATTGTTGTATTCATTCAAAGGTGAAGTGGAGAGGACCAACCCAGGTAGTATTGTAGATATTGACCACCACACCGTGGAGTACACATTCAGGGGAGTGACAAAGACCAAGGAATGATTTAGGAGGGTTTTTGTCTGCTTTGAGGCTTGTCGCCGGGGTTTTTTAGCAGGCTGTAGGCCTTATTTGGCAATTGATGTCATTTTTCTCACAGGGAGGTTTAAAGGACAGTTAGTAGCAGCTTGTGCAGTTGATGCACACAATTTTGTATTTCCAGTTGCCTATGGTGTGCTAGACACAGAGTCTGAGGAGAGCCGGACTTGGTTTTTGCATAATCTGCGCCGGGCTATTGCACATCCCAATGGGTTGGTCATTCATACAGATGCCTGCAAAGGTTTAGAAGTGGCCGTGGACAATGTGCTCCCTGGAGTAGAGCATAGGGAATGCATGTGTCACCTTCCTGCAAATTTCATGAAGAAATTCAAAGGAAAGGTATATATCGACAATTTATGGCCAACATCTTTGACTTGCAGTGTGAAGAAGCACAACTACCACTTGAGGCAGTTATACATGAATCCAAAAGTGAAAGAATACTTGGAAACACACCACTCCAAGTTATGGGCCAGAAGCCAATTCAGTGAACTGAGCAAAGTTGACTATGTGCACAATAATCTAGCAGAGTCTTTCAACTCAACTATCCGGAAACTAAAGGGTCATTTTGTGGTGGATTTGCTTGACATGATAAGGATAGAATACATGCAGAAATTTCCTTATCGTGCAGGAATAGCCTTGGCAAAATTCATGGGCCACATTACCATCCCTGCCGTGATGAATGAACATGACTCTTTGCTCGGGTACCACGGCAGAGATATCATATTTGGATAAAGAGAAGAGGGAATGGAGATATCCAATGGATATAGAAGCTAGAACTTGTAGTTGTAGGCAATGGCAGATAACTGGATTGCCATGCATTCACTAGTAGAAAAAGGGCCTGCAGTCCCGGTTCATAAGGGCCTATAGTCCCGGTTCTTGAACCGGGACTAAAGGGTCGGTACTAATGCCCTGACCCTTTAGTCCCGGTTCAAACCAGAACCGGGACTAAAGGCCCTCCACGTGGCTGCTGCCTGGAGGTCCACCTTTAGTCCCGGTTGGTAACACCAACCGGTACTAAAGGTAATTTTCTGATTTTTTTTGAATTTTTTTTTGAAATTTTTTTATTTTCAAATTTCTGATTTATTTTAACCTCTAATCTCTAATCACCTCTCTCATCACTGCTCAATTTAATCTCTAATCACCCCTCATCATTCCAAATCATCTAACTTCCTGGACGGTCACCCATCCTCCCACTCCCCCAGCCTGAGCACGCTTAACTTCCAGGTTCTATTCTCCCTCGTTTCCAAGTCTGCACTCGTTGTTTTCCTGACAATAGTAAGAATGTTAATCCTATTAACCCTCAGGATTTTAGCTTGAGCATGAAGTCACACATTTCACTGTTTGAGTTTGAAACTATTGTTCTAAAAAACAATAATTATTTAGTAACACTAATATTTCTTGAATAAGTAGTTTGACCATTGTTTGACCATAGTTTGACCAGATTTGACCAAAATTCAAAAAAACTGAAATAATTATTTAATAACACTAATATTCTTGAATAATTATTTAGTAACACTAATACTTCTTGAATAAGTAGTTTGACCATAGTTTGACCAGATTTAATGAAAATTTAAAAAAAACTGAAATTTGAGCATAACTTTTTTTCCTTTTGGAATTTGAGGATTCTACAAATTTGCAAACAGGCCATAGGCGGTCTCCATCGGATGTAACTTTTCGAGTAGATGATTTTTCATATAAAAAACTTTTTAATCCAAGTTCGTATGCAAAAGTTATGCCCATTTTTCAAATTCCAGAGAGATTTTGTAAATAAAGTCGAAATTCATATTTGTAAATTTTCCCAACAACTAGACCACATATCACATGGAAAACTTATTTTATTTTATTTTTTTGACATTTCCATCATTTTATTTTGTTTTTTCTAAAACTGAAAAGGCAGTCCGGGGGGGGGGGTTTGAAAATTGGACCTTTAGTACCGGTTCGTGCCATGAACCGGTACTAATGCCTCAAAGGCCATTAGTCCCGGTTGGTGGCACCAACCGGTACTAAAGGTTAGACCTTTAGTCCCAGTTGGTGCCACCAACCGGGACTAATGGGCATCGCACCCTTTAGTCCCGGTTCGTGGCATGAACCGGGACTAAAGGGCCCAGGTGAACCGAGACTAATGCCTTAGCCGCACGAACCGGGACTAATGCACCCATTGGTCCCGGTTCTGGACTGAACCGGGACTAATGGGGTTACCCGGCCTGGACCAAAGCCCCCTTTTTCTACTAGTGATTCATGCCTTATTTTTCATCACTTCTCTCCCAGGTCCAGGAGGGAACCACTACTAGGGAAAAGCTTATAGGCAGATGCTTACTAGTAGCGAGGGTTTATAACCCTCGCTACTGCTACTTACTAGTAGCGCGGGTTTTTACCCCTCGCTACTACTAAGTTGATAGTATTAGCGCGGGTTTTTAACCCTCGCTACTACTAAGCTGTTTCTACCGTGCCCTCGGGGACATTGCCATAGTAGTAGCGAGGGGTATAAACCCGCGCTACTACTAAGTTGATAGTAGTAGAGTGGTTTTATACCCCTTGCTACTACTAAGTATGAGGTAGGTGAAGTCCCCATATCCTCGGCCGAATCCCTCCTCTCTCCCTCACTCTCCCCCCTTTCTCCATAGGCTCTCCCATGGTGCTGCACACCTCCTCCTCCATGGCACCCAACGAGTTCACCTCCTCGCGTCACGTGCCTCATCGTACATGGCGCCAAAAGAGGGAGGCCTCCTCGCGCGGCCGGCGTCCCGGAGCTCGCCGGTCTTCCCCGCATCTCCATGCCACCACGTCGGACCAGCTCACCGCCGGCGACGAGCCCCAGTGCGCCCTCCATCTCATTCCTTTCTTCCTTGTTTGTCCTTTTCCCTCTCCACGCCCCTCCGATTTTACTCACCTCCCATGCCCATGCCTGCGCAGGTCGTCGACATGGCCAACGAGGAGCTCTCTGCCTTGGCCATGAAGAGGACCCTCACACCGTCGTCTTTCTCTCCTCTGCACTGGATCTGGTCCCTCTACAACAGCCGTCGCTGGGTCTAGTCTCCGCTGCCCGTCCGCACCTCCGACGACCTTTGTCATCGCTGGATCGAACCATTGACACCATTGATAGCACGCACGGGGTTGAGAATTTTTTGGTTTTTGAAATTAATAGTAGTAGCGCGGGTCACAGTCACGCGCTACAGATAGTTAGTAGTAGCGCGTGTCGAACCCGCGCTACTACTAACACACGTACTAGTAGCGCGGGATGCACCGCGCTACTACTACTAGTTAGCTGTAGCGCCGTAATAGTAGCGCAGGCACCCGCGCTACCACTAGCTTTTAACCAGTGCTACTACTAGCTTTTAAGTCGCGCTACTACTAGGCTTTTTCCTAGTAGTGAACATACAACAGTATGTGCTTGATTACTACTCTATTGCAAGGTTCAAAGCCACATATGCGTATGCCTTTCCTGCTATGGAGGGAAAACAACAATGGGACATGGTGGACCCTGGATTCAAGCTTTGCGCTCCAGTTCTGAAGAGAGCAGAAGGTAGACCAAGGAAAAGTCGAATCAGACCTCGTTGCGAAGGAGCTGGACTTGGAGCGAGGAAGCGTAAGTGCACAAGGTGTGGTGGGTCTGGTTATTTTGGTAAGTATTTGTTGGAAATATGCCCTAGAGGCAATAATAAATTGGTTATTATTATATTTCCTTATTCATGATAATCGTTTATTATCCATGCTAGAATTGTATTGATAGGAAACTCAGATACATGTGTGGATACATAGACAACACCATGTCCCTAGTAAGCCTCTAGTTGACTAGCTCGTTGATCAATAGATGGTTACGGTTTCCTGACCATGGACATTGGATGTCGTTGATAACGGGATCACATCATTAGGAGAATGATGTGATGGACAAGACCCAATCCTAAGCATAGCACAAGATCGTGTAGTTCGTATGCTAAAGCTTTTCTAATGTCAAGTATCATTTCCTTAGACCATGAGATTGTGCAACTCCCGGATACCGTAGGAATACTTTGGGTGTGCCAAATGTCACAACGTAACTGGGTGACTATAAAGGTACACTACAGGTATCTCCGAAAGTGTCTGTTGGGTTGGCACGAATCGAGACTGGGATTTGTCACTCCGTGTGACGGAGAGGTATCTCTGGGCCCACTCGGTAGGACATCATCATAATGTGCACAATGTGATCAAGGAGTTGATCACGGGATGATGTGTTACGAAACGAGTAAAGAGACTTGCCGGTAACGAGATTGAACAAGGTATCGGGATACCGACGATCGAATCTCGGGCAAGTACAATACCGCTAGACAAAGGGAATTGTATACGGGATTGATCGAATCCTTGACATCGTGGTTCATCCGATGAGATCATCATGGAACATGTGGGAACCAACATGGGTATCCAGATCCCGCTGTTGGTTATTGACCGGAGAACGTCTCGGTCATGTCTGCATGGTTCCCGAACCCGTAGGGTCTACACACTTAAGGTTCGATGGCGCTAGGGTTATAAAGTAAGTTTGTATGTGGTTACCGAATGTTGTTAGGAGTCCCGGATGAGATCCCGGACGTCACGAGGAGTTCCGGAATGGTCCGGAGGTAAAGATTTATATATGGGAAGTCCTGTTTTGGTCACCGGAAAAGTTTCGGGGTTTATCGGTAACGTACCGGGACCACCGGGAGGGTCCCGGGGGTCCACCAAGTGGGGCCACCAGCCCCGGAGGGCTTCATGGGCCAAGTGTGGAAGGGGACCAGCCCCAGGTGGGCTGGTGCGCCCCCCCACAAGGGCCCAAGGCGCAAGGGAGAGGAGAAGGGGGCAAACCCTAGGGCAGATGGGCCCTAAGGCCCATCCTGGTGCGTCTCCCTCTCCCCCTCCCCCTTGGCCACCCCCCTTAGATGGGATCTAGGCTGGCCGCCACCCCTAGGGGTGGAAACCCTAAAGGGGGCGCAGCCCCTCCCCTTCCCCTATATATAGTTGAGGTTTGGGCTGCTCATAACACGCGAGTTCCTCTCCTCTATATGACGCAGCCCTGCATTTCTCCTTCCTCCTCTCCCGCGGTGCTTGGCGAAGCCCTGCGGGATAGCCACGCTCCTCCATCACCACCACGCCGTTGTGCTGCTGCTGGATGGAGTCTTCCTCAACCTCTCCCTCTCTCCTTGCTGGATCAAGGCATGGGAGACGTCGTCGGGCTGTACGTGTGTTGAACGCGGAGGTGCCGTCCGTTCGGCACTAGGATCTCCGGTGATTTGGATCACGACGAGTACGACTCCTTCAACCCCGTTCTCTTGAACGCTTCCGCATAGCGATCTACAAGGGTATGTAGATGCACTCTCCTTCCCCTCGTTGCTGGTTTCTCCATAGATAGATCTTGGTGACACGTAGGAAAATTTTGAATTTCTGCTACGTTACCCAACAGTATTGTGATAACACAGTAGATCCAGCGTCCGGAGAGAGTTTCGATGAAGGCTTTGATGAAAATGTTGGTCAGCAGCCGGTTTCCTCAACATATGATGAAAATTATGGTCAACAACCGGTTGCATCAGATGAGGATTTTGACGAGGTTCCAAATGATGATGGTCAAGAGCCACATGATTTTGACGATGATCCAAAATATCCTCCAAATGATGATTCAAGTGAGGCTCCAAATGGTGATCCAAGTGAGGCTCCAAATGGTGATCCAAGTGAGGCTCCAAATGGTGACCAACCTTCTGTTGTTGTGAGTTCTGCTAGGTATGTAAATCTTGCAAATACTATTGTACATTTATCACTTAACGTGATCTCATTATCTTTTATGTTTTGCATAGCTCTGTGGTAGGTTTGAAGAAGACGAGCAAGGTACCGATAACCAAGAGGAGAAGATAAGAAGCAATGAGCACAAGCTGCACGAGGAGCAAAATGATGGCAAGAAGCTCAAGGAACAGACAGAAGCCCCAACGCTATTTATGAATAATTATGAAACATTATGAATAATATTGTATTTCTGTTGAATGATGTTGGACCTATGTTAGAACTATGTTTGAATGATGTTGGACCTGTGTTAGAACTTCAAATTTGACATGCTATATGGATGTAGGAATTCCTTTTTTTGATTTTTTAAATTTGTTTTGCTCATTTGAATTCTGGTCAAACTTAACTTTGACCAAGATTTAAACAAGTCTAAAACATCAAAAATGAAAAACTAAGCCTGTATCCTTCTTAGTCACTCCAAAATGAAGCTGTGGTGAGGCTTTTGAATTTTTCACGAAAAATGTGCTAAAAAAGAGGGGTCCAAAGGTAGGGTAAACGTCCTCATTTCTAAGCAAGGTTTTTTTTCAACCTTGTCTAAATCAGCCAAATAACTTTCCTACACATATTCTATATATACAGACTAAGTGCAATGGTTTTTCCATTTTTTTGATTTTTTTAATTTGTTTTGGTCATTTGAATTCTAGTCAAACTTAACTTTGACCAAGATTTAAACAAGTCTAAAACATCAAAAATGAAAAACTAAGCCTGGATCCTTCTTAGTCACTCCAAAATGAAGCCATGGTGAGGTTTTTGAAATTTTCATGAAAAATGTGCTAAAAAAGAGGGGTCCAAAGGTAGGGTAAATGGCCTCATTTCTAAGCAAGGTTTTTTTCCGACCTTGTCTAAATCAGCCAAATAACTTTCCTACACATATATTCTATATATACAGACTATGTGCATTGGTTTTTCCATTTTTTGATTTTTTAAATTTGATTTGCTCATTTGAATTCGGGTCAAACTTAACTTTGACCAAGATTTAAACAAGTCTAAAATATCAAAATGAAAAATTAAGCCTGGATCCTTCTTAGTCACTCCAAAATGAAGCTGTGGTGAGTTTTTTGAAATTTTCATGTTCATTTCCTCAAGACACTTCTCTTCACTTCATACAAGAGAGTTTTAGATACTTGAGATATCACATATATAAGACACATGAAATTTTCATTTAAATGTATGTAAACCTTGTTATCAACTTAAATCATTAGTACATGATATAAGAAGACTATGTGCACAGGTTTTTCATTTTTCTGTTTTTTATTTAATTTATTATGCTCATTTCAAATCTGGTCAAACCTATCTTTGACTGCTCCAAACCCCTCCCAAACCCCGCTAACCCTTGCGCTGAACAAGGACTGTCCATCTAACCCTAGCGACGATCAAGGACCGTCGATCTAACCCTTCTAGAATGAATCTGCGGGGAGGAGGTGGCGATCCGCGAGATGCAATCTGATTGGCTGGGAGATTGTCTTTTCTCAACAAGTACCGGGCGCGCTGGATGGACCGTTGGGCTGTCTCGCTGCCCATCGGTCTGAGACTGCAGTTAATAGCCCGCCTCAGCCTTTCCAGGCCTGCATGCATGGGAAGGGCGGTGACGTGGGTTTGCATGCGCGGGAGGCGGACGTGCATGCATGCGAGCGAGGCGAGCTAGGCGAGCTAGGTGGCCATGCATGTATTGATTCAGAGTTAGGCCACTGTTTCAGATTACGGCAGTGGTTCAGATTACGGCAGCAAGTCAGATGCACGCGCCCAGTCAAAGAGCTTTCCTATGCAGTGATTTACACACGCACCCATGCATCGTTTCCGTGCAAAAATTTAAGGGTTCCAAAACGTAACGGATACACACACGTGTCCGGATTCACACACGCACTGTTTTCATCCCTTCTCTCTTCCTCTCCCACCCACAGGCCTATAAATGGGGTGCCTCTCTTTCTCTCCCACTCACCACCCAAAAGCCAGATCCATTCTCTCCAACTTCAAACACCCAAGCGACCGAGCCCTCTCCAAGCGACCAAGTGAAGATGCAGTACAACGGGCCGACCTTCCTTCGTCCGCCTGTCGTGCCGGAGCTGCGCTACCCACTGGGCGTGCTCGTGGAGAGGGAGCTCCGTGTGTGGGCGACTTCAAGGTGGAGGGGGTCCGTCAAGCTCACCCGCGCTTTTCTCAGAGCCGGCTATGCCCACCTCCCACGGGGCTTGCCTAGGATGTTCACCCTCAACGAGGTTCGTGACCGCGGCGGCATCCTCCTACTGCTCATGGTCACCTTCACCAACAAGTTTGACGCGCGCGAGCTTCTCGGCCAAGTCTTTTGGTGGGGCTGCGAGTCCATCTTCTTCACGGTGTACAACATCTTCACCAACTACGAGAGCATCTTCCCCACTCCAGGCCAGATGCACTCCCTTCCCTATGACGACGATGAGGAGGAGGAGATGTGAAGTTGAAGACGGTGTTGAAGGGGCGCGCGGCCAAGGTGGAAGAAGGAGGTCAACATGAAGATGTTCAAGAAGGGGTGCGATCCCGGAGTCAAGCTCGTCATGTTTTAGTTTTATCGTTTTTATTTTGTTGCTTTTCTATGTCGTGTGTGCCGTGCCGTGTCGTGTCGTGTCCGTGAGCTTATTTATGGGTACCCTTCTATGTAAGGGTACAGTGTGTTGCATCTTATCTATCCAAGTTATTATGTGTGTTTAAAAATGTCCATGCCCAAACATATCATTTCTTGCCTAAACCAAGTCATGAACTCATGCAAATTTATTCCCTTTAAATCCTAAACCAAGTGCCACTCTAACCAAAATCATGTGGCAGTGCAAACATACATTTTCAACCCTACAAAATTTCAGTGCAAAACAAAGGAAAACCACTCTCACGCGTGTGCAAACATTCAGTACAAACAAACGGTCTCACTATGTATACATTCCTTCCCTACCCATATCAAAGTCTTTCCATCTGTCCTAGTGGTTACCAGCGCAGCCC
The DNA here is from genome assembly GCF_003073215.2 of Triticum urartu. Taxonomy (NCBI): domain Eukaryota; kingdom Viridiplantae; phylum Streptophyta; class Magnoliopsida; order Poales; family Poaceae; genus Triticum; species Triticum urartu. Next base: position 653,206,693 of record NC_053026.1, read on the forward strand.
TGAACGCCACAAACCCACGCGGTCCTGGGTTTGAGTCCCCAGCCGCACCAAATTTTTGTGCATTTTCCACCCTTCATTTTTAGACAAATTATTTTTTTCTCAATGTAATGCCCTTAAAAAATGTTCATTAATTTTGGCACCAGGTGTAAACCTCTACCGGAGCTGAGGCACATTTTCCATGACATTTTGGTCTTTGATTTAAATCACGGTGTATTTGAATTGGAGTAATTAAATTGCTATTAAATATTTAACAGCTCCAAAAAAATTCTAAAATTAATTGTTTGGCTCTGGAATAATTCAATTACCTTCCACAAAAAGTTTCAACATTATGATTTACCGCCTAAATTAAACCAGAACAGAAAACAAAAAAACACGCAAGAGAACCACCGAATGGGCCTAATTGGATGCAGTTGGCCCATTAGTCTAGCCGACACTCGGCTCTACGCTCTGAATTTGGCCCACGGAGAAACCTTTTTTTGACAGAAAGGCAGAGAAGAGAGTTGCATTTCATTGATCAAAAGTTTCTGAATTCCTCATTTCTTCTCTTTTTTTCAACATATTTAATTGTTGGTCACTTCTTCTCTTTTTTTCAACATTTAAACAACTTTGACCAACATTTAAACTAGGTGAATTTCTCATACAATTTCAAGCTTACAAATTCCTTCATAATTCATGCATTTCCATACATTTTCAACATTACAACCAGTGCGATTACCATACCTACAAATGCCCAAAAGTAATTGCAAATGGGTATTGGTATTTGTGCTTGATCTTCAAGCTTCCTAACCTTCTTCTTCAACATCCTAAGCTCAACAACTAGCTCTCTGTCAGTGCGTGCTTCGCCCTCCATCTCTTCTTCCGAAGCTCGTGCTGCGGCCACTGCCGTTCGTGATAGCATGCGGAACCATTCTTCATGCTCTTCTTGCAGTTCATTCATCAGAGTCTTGGGCAGAGCATCGACCCAAATAAAGAAGCATTTCACCTGCATGAATGCCAAACAGATCAACCCATTGCTCAAAGATCCCGACCATGAAAATGGTGCAATTGCCCCGATTCTTACCCCATTCTCGCTGCACATGTAGAACGGACGATTCTGGTTCCTCGGTGTGTGAGAAACCCTCCGATCAACGCCCGCCCGACACCGCGGACAGACGAAGATAGACATGTCCACACACGCCCGGCTCTGCATCCGCGAGGTGGCGTGGGAGCTTGAGGAAGACATGGAGCTCGGAGCCGAAGGGGATCTCAACGCCGCCGCGCCCTCCACAGCTAGCTTCCCACCACCGTGCTGTCTTTCTCTCTCTCTCTCTCTCGCCGTGGTCACCGACGTGCTCTCTGTCGCCATGGTCACCGCCGCTGTCTTTCGCCCGCTTATATAGCACACCCGCAATGGCTCTCTGCTCAATGGCCCTCTGCTGGGTCCCACAAGCCACACGTGCAACGGTCTGATCGTCTAGGGCATCTCTGCCGCCTGGTCCCACCTGTAAGGGCCGAGTCAAAAGGTTGACCTGACGGAGACGACAGAGTTCACGAAACGAGTTGGTGCGCACGGACTAGGGGCAAAACTGAGCATGATTCGCATCTGAGGGCAAAACTGAGCACATGAACACCACTAAGGGTAAAAGGATAATTAACCCTATATATTTTGTGTGTACCACTTTAAGTTTATTTGCACACTAATCCAAAACATAACATTTATGTAACTTTAGCTTTCGTGATGACGAATGGGGAATCAATGATTCTATGCAGTGGCATGTCTCGAGCATGAGACGAGGTCAAAAGTTATAAAACACGATTGAGGAGGGTAATTAACACACCACCTTGGGTGTGTGCATCTTAGTTATGCAGAGGTCGGGTGAAATGCTTAATTTTTTTTAAGTAATAAAGTGCTCCTTCTCCAAAAAAATTAACAAATCAGCGGACATTCTCGTACCTTTACTACTTACTCCCTCAGATCCAAAATAATTTAATATATTTTTTTGAAAGGAGGATGACCCCCGGCAAATAATTGAATCTATAGGTTCTCTTAACTCAAACATGTTTCTTCTTCCATGTATTCTTTATTTCCTTTTCCTCTTCTTTTCTGTGTTCAGTCTTTTGGAGGAAGGGACGCAGCCGGAAGGGGGAGATTTGTGAAGGGTGAGTCTTTGAGTGAAAGGCAATAAGTTTGATCAAGTCTATTAAAAAACAAAATCGCTGCACAAAACATTTAAAAGCGATTGTGTTTTTTAGCTCCTCAGATGTTATTTTTGGATGGAATTTTGGAAGAGCCTCAAACACTTGATAGAGTTTGATATCGCAAAAATTCAGAGTTTTTGGATTTTGTTTGATACCCTTTTCTCAGCTTTTTTGCTAACTTGGGTGTAGTACACCTGAGAATAGAAAATCGAATCTCGTTAATTAGCCCCCTCAAAAGCGTTGTATGTCTTTTGACCCCATCTAAACTCATGCTCAAGACCTGCCACAACATAGAATCATGGATTCACTATTAGTCGTCTTGAAATCTAATGTTACAAGAAGTCTTATGTGCATTTAATGTTTGGATTAGTGTGCGTATAAACTGAAAGTGTTATACACACAATATATATGTTAGAATATTAGGCAATTTTGTGAATAATTCCAGTAAATAATTCATGACTAGAACACTAATTAGCAGGCAACACCGTAGCATACTAGATGAACATGAAAATATGCACAACATCGCACATGTAACAACAACTACAATTCTAGACATGACTAGATCACGACAGACACACTGTTTGTTAGTAGTGTAGTGTGGCCTAACGATCGGTTGTTGACAGTGTTGAACACAATGAGTAGTGTCGCATGACTTGGACGGAATACGACCCATGGTAATGAACTTGAGCAGTGGCACAGAGCGCTTTTCCTAATTCGTCCTGCAACAACATGCGACCTGGCAACATCTGCACCAGACGAGCTTAGGTCTTGCCGGCGAGGCTCACAGCACCACCTGCAGCTGTGGGCGATCAGATGTGCCTGAGACAAATCGAACCGCCGCCGCCATGGGGGCCCACAACCCAAAACCACCACGCTACCCACCGCTACCGACGCCACAAATGCTCCCACCCTTTCGCTGCAGCACTACTTAGGGGCAGCGTCCCATGCCACTGCCCACCAAACGGTGAGGAGAGGCTACCCCTGCGTAGCCATCACTTATCGGGTTTAGTAGCAACGGGAGGGGACGAGATCGCCGGTGGGTACACCCCCCTCCCGGCCCATCGCTCGTGGGAGCTAGCTGGGGGCGAGGGGGATTTTGTTTTTCCTTTCACCGTCCAATGATCCATATTCATTTTCTCATTTTTGGACCTAAATATAAAATTCTATTATTGTGGTCTACCAAAGATGCCCCCCACTCATGAAGCAAATCCCGATGGAGTACGATCTATTGAGCTCGGTAGTTTGCTACGTCTCTATTGGAGCAATAATTGCCTCCTTATGTTTTGGAGATTGTTGTCATAAACAGTGATGGACTAATGTGTTTGCTAGTGCACAGAGAGTAACAAGTCCCTAAAGTCATCAGGAGTTCAGTACAAACTCCAAAGATAATCTCCTGCCAGGCAGCAAAGATTATCACCAAAGATTATGTATGTCAAAAGTGAACCCCAAAATTGTTTATGTGAAGCAATTGGTTCGGTGCCTATCCAAAGAAATTGATTGCAGCCGGGAAGTTTTGAAGACGAAGCGAAGACGTAGTATCTGTTTCATAGTTCATCTTTCTCTTTCTTGAGTCATAGGACCACCGTATTATTGAGGGGTATAGCATCTGATGCTAAACCCAAATCCTATGTGAGATGAGAGATATCTCTTTGTGTTCCAAATAAATACTTGTCAGCAAAATACAGAGTTCTTCTTCACTACGAGAGATTTGATTCGGACCAAGGAGTTAGCATTACTTGCTCTGCAAGAAATGTTATCGTTGTGCTAAAAAATCCGACAGTTAGATATGTGTCGGTTGGAGATTGGCTTAGTGGTCATGTCCAAAATTCTTTTCCCATCGGAAAGACCGCGACTATAAATAGCCCACCCCATCCAACATGCACAGTTGGTTGCTCTGTGTGATTCTGAGAAGATTGAGTGAGCACCATCTCACCTGAGTGATTTGAGTTTAAAATCCACCGAGATAAAAACCCAGAGCCCAAAAAAATTAGATAGTGTTATAGCATCACTAGAATCTATGTCTAGTACGCTTCACCTATTACTCTTGAGAGTTGCGAACTCTCTAGATGGTTAGGTGTCAAATTCTTCAGTGACCAAGAGTAATTGTGGTTCACGAAGAAGTCTGTAAACATTCAGAGATCATGAGTGATCGACATTGATTGATGAATCAGTTGTCGAGGAGAATAGGACGAAGAGAGTTTATCTTGTTCAATCATGAACACCTTCAACTAGACATAGTCCTTTTGCAGAAGGGCGAACTGGCCTACCAAATTGTCTGTCGCCATCGAGCATCACCGGTTACCTCTAGACTCAATTTACATTTGACTACATGATGCATGTTAAGTTTCGGTTAAGTGTTTGCTTTTGATGCATGCCTCGGTTCTCACTCGCTAGTTAATATTCACTCTCTGTTTACTGTTTATCTGCTGCTGTGTTATGAGAGATTTGAAGTTTTCAAAAAAAAATTAAATCTCCCATTCACCCCCTCCCCATAGACATACTTCGTTCTTACACTCTCCTCCTTCCCTATATCTTTCATCCCTCTCCTCCGCAAGCTCGGTAGGTAGATATCTGTCTTTTCCTTTTCCTTTCCTTCTATATCCTCTCGTTATCTTGGTTTTTCTAATGGAGCAGCCGCCTCCTATATAGGTTATTTTCAGGCAACCACTAGAGGTTCATGTTGACATCTGAGCCGGTGGTATGTGGGGCAATATGTTAGGGCTAACAATTAGCCATGCCGTCGTTGCAAATTGGCACCGATGCTTATTTTGATAATTTTTTTGCGGCTGTGATAGGCAGCACCTTCATGTCCTCCTAATGGAACCCACATCCTAGTAAACTAAAGCAGAAAATCTGATTACATATCCCTAGGATAAAGACACTAACAGCTATACAAAAGTACCATATAAAAGAAAAATATCCGGAAGATTCTTACGGATACTAATTAACTTGATGATGTTTGCCATGGTGTGGTTTACTCTATGTGCTCCACTTAAATTATCTGCCCCGTGCGAAGCGACTTCGTGGATGCCAGCCAGCTAGACCAAAGAAGTAGAAGTCAAAAGCCACTTAAGAATCATCATAAGACCTCTACAATCCGCAGACAACTAATTAACTAATTGACTACAAACTCTCATTTCCTCAATCCCAGCCTGTATATAAAAGCATCCAAAGACCTCTACAATCCACAGACAACTAATTAACTACAACTCTAATAATCATAATGCTAGATTGCATATATAAGCATCCAAAGACCTCTACAATCACAGTAGTTGCACTTTGAGATATGGGCATTTTTGTTCCTCAATACATAGCTTTGTGTGGAGTTACACTTGTGATTGGATGGCTTGTACAGTGGGTATACAAATGGATTAACCCGGTTTGCAACGGGGTTCTTCCTCCTGGCTCCATGGGATTCCCTGTGATTGGTGAGACCTTGGACTTCTTAAAGGCAAGCCCTTCCCTAGACATCCCTGACTTCTACAAACTAAGGATGAAAAGGTACCGCTTGAATGGAGATCGATCCATGTTATACTATTGCTTGTCATGTTTTTTCATTGCAAGAAATCATATGCTCGAAAACAAGTAACTCTGTGGTTACTGCTTGCTCAGGTACGGCCCGATTTTCAAGACAAGCTTGCTGGGGCAGCGTGTGGTTATTTCAACCAACCCGGAGATGAATCGGTTTATCCTCCAGCAGGAAGACACATTGTTCCGTATTTGGTTCCCCCGGGCACTGGCAAAAATATTCGGGGAGAAGAGCCTGGAAGCCTTCCATGGCAAAACCCACAAGTTCATCCGAAGATGCGCCCACACGCTGTTGGGTATCCAGACTCTCAAAGATGTGCTCCTTCCTGAGATGGAGGCCGCTGTGAGAGAGCGCCTTGCCGCATGGGCCACCAAGCCGAGCGTCGATGTGCGCAGCGGTGCGCCCGACGTAAGTGCACACACACATGCCTTGGTTACCATCCCATTTCTTCTTCCTGCCCTACTTGCACGAAATTTTATAAGTTGCTCGATCCTGCATCTACATACCTTGTATGAGAGCAAGTTAATGCTAGCTAGATACTGTCGTCGTTGCAGCTTCTGTTTGAGCTGGTGATGAAGAAGTGCCTTGGTTTTGATTCCACCAAGTCGGGACAACTGCGGAGCACGTTTGATGTGCTTTTCACAGAGCTCTTATCCTTTCCGATATATTTTCCCGGGACATCATTTTACCGATGCATGCAGGTACATACATGCACAAATTAATTTTTGGATTTCGCTAAAAATCTTATGTCAGATTTTCAATCATGTCATGGCAAATTACATGGTCGTGGCATGGCGATTCCCTTCAGCAAGCATGCCAAATTCTTGCCATGTTCAGTTTTTGCTAGGATTTGCCATGCTCGCCGAAAGGAATTCTCATGCCGTAACAACATAATTTGTCATAGAAAATGTTCGATTTGCGATGTTTAAAAATCTGACATCTGAATTTTAACATTCTCATTTCCCCCCTTCCTTTTTCCAAGATCAAGGGCCGGGGCCATTGTCCCTTCACCATAAATTAGAGGGCGGATATATATTTTGAGTTTTGGTTTTGATTGACAAACGTGGATTAAACTGCCCCTAAAGGTAATTAACAGTTGATATGCTTTGCGCGTGCAGGCAAGGAAAATTGTGCAGAAGACAGTCCGGGACACGTTGGCAGAGAGGTTAAGTGCACCAAGGAATAAACATGGCGACCTCCTTGACATAATTATCGAAGAGCTGCGCGCTGAAAGAGACATCACTAAGTGAGAATTTGGCTGTTGATATTGTCTCAGCGTTGTTGTTCGGCAGCGTCTTCACGCTATCAGGAGTCATCGCTGTAGCATTCAAGTCACTCCATGACAACCCAGACGTTGTCCATGCCCTCGAGGTTCGTTGTGTTAATTTCATGGTAGTACTACTATATACTCATTCCGTCTCAAAATAAGTGCTGTATAAATTTATACTAAATCAGCGGCACTTACTTTGGGTCGGAGGGAGTATAATGCATTAGTTTTTGGTTAGCAGATGTAGATGAAAAAAGTTCATGCTATATGATAGCAATTAGCAACGATGATATATAATTTAACGTAAATATCTTTTATGGGAAGATCATGAGAGCAAAAGAATCGAGTGTACCTGGTCAAATCAGCCCACAAATCACAAGTCTAATAAACCAAAATAACATATTAGATTAGCAAGATGGCGTATGTGTTGGACCTGGTTTCAACATTTGTCATTAGTTTTTGGTTAGCAGATGTAGATGAAAAAAGTAGTGATACCATGCATGTGGGCTGCACTTGGCTGACGGCTTTCTTATACTACTGTACAGGCCTACTTTGCAAAGTGGGGACAAGATGGCATAGTTGACCTTAAACATGAACTCGAGCAGGTGCTCATGTTTATCTCAAGTCGGTGCCTACTTGGATATGAGGTTCGAGACATGATGCTGGAAGAAGGATACTCATTATTCCATGACCTTGCAAACGGATTGAACTTTCTCAGTTTCTTGTTCCCATATACTCCAACCCCGAGAAACCGCCGACGAGACTAGGCACACATCAGGCTGAAAGAAAGATTCACTGCAACCATCAGGTCACGTAGAAGCTCCGGCCGAGTCGAGGAGGATACACTGCAGAGGTTGATGAATTCCAAGTATAAAGACGGTCGCTTTACAACCGAAGCAGAAATTTCTGGCATGATCATGGGCCTTGTCGTTGCCGGACACATCTCAAGCACTAGCACTAGTACATGGACCGGAGCTTGCACGTTGAGCAACACCAAGTTCTTAATAGCTCCATGGAGGAGCAAAAACATATCATTAGCATGTACAAGAACCAAATAGGCTACGAAGCCTTGTCGGAGATGGATACCCTGCATAGATGCATCAAGGAGGCAATTAGAATGCACACATCAGCACCAGTTTTAGTTTGCAAGGCACATACGAAATTCGGGGTGCATACCAAGGAAGGCGAGGAATATGACATACCTAGGGGGCATAACATTCTAGTCCCTACTGCACTCAACAATAAGCTAACACACATTTACAGTGACCCTCATTTGTATGACCCGGATTGGTTTGGCCCTGGAAGAGAGGAGGACAAAGTTGGTGGCAAGTACTCTTTCACAACATTTGGTGGTGGAAGGCATGTTTGCCCTGGCATGGCCTTGGCATACCTACAAATTAAGGTGATATGGAGCCATTTGTTAAGAAATTTTGAGCTCAAGCTAATATCTTCATTCCCTAAGGCTGATGGGAGCAAGATGAACCAAGAGCCTAAAGGAAAAGTAATGATAAGTTATGAGCGACATCAGCTTATGTGATGCTAGTTGTTGTTAAAGTAGTAATGTTTATCTACCTATTTTTCTGTTTGCATTCAAGTATTTTTCATGTGCGAATTATGTGTAATCGTTCGCATATATTTTCATGTGTGGCGCCACATACCAGCGAGAGAGGAGACCAAATTTGACATCGCCAAGAGTCGATTGCCCCTAGTTAGTATTAATTTAAAGAATTTGGGTATGGAAAGGTTCGTCCCGAAGAAGGTTTTCCTGCTGTCTCCAAATTCAGTTAGAGTTGTTTCATTTTACTCCAAGTTGTAATTGCTTTATAAGCCATCCCTAGAGTTGTTTCTGATGTGCCCAGGGGAACCTATCCATGACCGGTCATAAATCGCAAATTGCAAATAGATGCGTGCAAGGCAAACTTCCACACCTCGCACGAGGTCCATGGAGAATTATAAGACATATCAAACCGCAAATTATATGAAGAGGTGCTTGGAAACTTATAAGACATTTTAAAATTATCGATAGTCTTTTTCTTTTCTTTTAGTAGCATTCTGACTGCACGGCCACTTGAACCAAATCACATAGGGCATATGTAAATAAACTTTTAGACCAAAGCAGTCTGAAATAGAGGAAGGGAGTAGTTAGTAGTAATATTATAGGGAGTAGATAAACTAGCGGCAGTAGTATTACTCCGAGCCTTTGTGAACAACTTTATGATAGTCTATTAGAAGAATGTATTTTTTTGCGAGAATATCAATGTTTCTTCACTGGCTCTCTGCGATTCACTTTTGCAAATGAATAAAGCTTGCATGGAATGTGCAGGTATCGTCCCAACATCTGCTAGATTTCCACTATTATCTATGGCTGTGTGCATCGTGTGATGCATAACCCGGGGGATACCATCCTTTTCGGAAAAAAGATTTCCACTATTATCTACAACCTAGCTAGGTGTGTGTACCTTGCTCGAATTGGTAACTATGTTCAGAAACCAAAATCATTAATCTATGTCTTCCAAACCTTTTTTCGGGGGAAGGGGAAGCTGGAGAAGTAGCCCATGACCACGACCGACGCCTGTGCCGGCTCCAGCTCCACCCTGAAACTGAGTTCCGCCCGCACGTTGAAGGCCCAGGACACCATGGGGCATCGGCCACCGCCATAAGCCGGAGAGGAAGGATGGCCGAGCTTTCGCCGCCGCCTAGAGACGTCACCAGGGGGATCCGCCCGAGCCGAGCGCCGCTGCCCAGCCGCGAGGGCCCGACTGGGTGGGAGCAGCCCACCACCTCCGCTGCCGCGCCGCCCCCACCAGAGAACCACGGCGAGAGGGCCGCCCGCGACCCGGTCAACCGTGACCCGCGATGCCGGAAGCACCGCCGCCAACGCCACCACCGGCCCGCACCACCACCATGCTGCCCGCCGCTCGGCGCCACGCCACCATCGCCGGCCTGCTCAAGAGCGGCGTCGCGCTGCCACGCCCTGCCGCGAGATCTGACCCGCGACTAACTCCACGTGCGGGGGACGAAGAGGCCCCGCCGCCGCCGGCGACGACCGAGGCGAAGGAGGAGGAGAGGGGGTGCGGCGGTGGCGATCTGAAGCCCTCCCCGACGCCTTCGCGGGTAGCGGCGGGGGAGGGGAGAAGGGGGGTTGTAGATTCCACCGCTATACAGGTATTCGATACTCCCTTTCCTAGATACATTCATTCGAGGGACATATTTTTTTAGACGAAGGAAGTAGTAAAATGTCTATACTTGGTTGATGGTACCGCTTGGGAATTCTTGCAGATTTTAGTTATATCACGCGTAGTTAAAACTTGCCTATTCACAATCCTTCAGCTGCCGCAGATGATGCATGTGTATTGCAATAAATAGGCCAACTATAAACTGAATTGTTGATTAGGTTTTGAGTTTTGAGTTTATTTTGGAACTACTCATTGTGAGGAAAAGGAAGAGAAAAACATGCCAGTTTCATCATGATTAGGCTCTTAGAGCATCTCCAACAGCCGCGCTAAACAAGCACCGCGCCGCAAATTTACTCATTTTAGCGCGCGCGCAACCCGGCGGGTGGCTCCAGCGGACGCGCAATAACTGCGCGCGCAGTATAAGGAGTTGGGCGCGCGGTCGGATTCGCTATCTCGCGAGGTGTATTTGGGGCGCCCGCTTCCGCGCGCCGCACACTCGAGCGCTCGCGCCGCACTCTCTATTCTCCGCCTCCTATGCTCCGCGCGTGCCGGCGCCGGTGAACTGCACCCATGGACGCACGCGCCAGCACCCCGCTCACCCCATCCTATAGCCGCGACCCCTCCACCGCCGCCGCCGCCGCAAACCCTAACCCGGGTGGCGGCCTTGCCTCCGCCGGAGCTCCTTCGACCATCAGCCTCGCGCGCGTCCTCTTCATGCCGTCGTGGATGAGCTTGGTGGCGGGTGTCGTCGCGCAGGCGCCGGCCAGAGCCGCCGCCCCCTCCTCGAAGCTCCCCAATGTGGCGCGGCCAAAGAAGGGCAAGACATCGGCGAAGAAGAACAAGGCGGCGGACGGCTCCGGCACCTCGAAGGCGAGGAGGAAGAAGCTTGTAGGGCGTGTGACGGGCGCGGCGGCTACCGAAGCGCCGGCGAGCTCACTCATTGAGCCAGCGGCCGACGCGCACAACATGTCCAACGAAATGCCCCCAAGGTAAAAAAATTCCAACTTTTCTTTTTTTGTTATTTTTTCAATGCATTCATATAGATAGCTTATTTGCATTGTTCAAAAAACTTTGTAGTCTCAATGATGATGCATACATGTCAACTATGGGTGTTGGCTCCAACAATTCGCATTGGTCTCAAACCAATGACATGCATTCCGAAGACCATGAGTTCGAGGTGGACGAGGAGGGTGAGGGCATTGTCGACGCACCGAAAGGAAGAGCGGGCAATTACACCAACGCCGATGACATCTTACTATGCAATACTTGGTTGCAAGTGTCGAGGGATCCATTCGTTGGAGGTGATCAAAGTAGAGATGCTTATTGGGGGCGGATGAAAGAACACTTTGATGTTCACAACGTGAGTGGAATTGACCGCTCCGAGAGATCACTTCGGTCCTGATGGTCGACAATCAACTCGGATTATCAAAGGTGGGCGGCTTGTCAAAAGGCGGTTGACAAGTTGAACCCAAGTGGCACAAATGAGGACGATAGAGTAAGTGGCATTTCATACATGTTCATCATACTTGTTGTTGGTGCTAACTTGCTTTGTTTTCATGTAGTACAACATTGCGCAAAACTTGTTCAAAGAAGAGGAGAGGAAAACCAAGAAGGGGAAGATCAAGAAAGGAAGGGTCTTTACCTTGCCCCGTTGCTATAACGTGTTGAAGGATGATGAGAAATGAAAGAAGCGTGAAGATTTGGATGATTTGCATTTGAGCAACAAAAGCAAGCGAACAATTGAGTTGGATGATGATGATGAGGAGGATGATGCATCAAGTGATGACGGCAAGAGAAGCCCCACACCCAACTCGGTTTTATACTCGAAGCCAAAGCGACCGGATGGGTGCAAGAAAGACAAAACCGAAAAGAAGAAGAGGAAAGGAGATGATGAGCTCAACAATGCTATGGAAGCTATAGTGAAGGCAAGAAAAGAAGCCAACGAGGTGAAGAAAATGGCAAGGGCCCAAGATGCCGCGACCGAGGAGAGGAGGTTGGCGGCCGAGGAGAGGAGGGTGGCGGCCGAGGAGAGGAATGTGGCTTCGGAGAAGAGGGAGGTGAGCAATGAGGAGCGAACAAGATTGTTGGAATGGGAGAAGCACTTGTTCTTCTTGGACACATCTATCCTCAATGAGGCGCAAAAGGACTTTGTCAATCTTTCTCGTAAAGAAGTCTTGATCCAAAAAAGAGCGATGGTTCGTGCAATGGGTGGCGGTGGCCTCGGCGCCATGGGTGGCATGGGTGGCTTCGGAGGTACCGTGGGTGGTTTAGGTGCCATGGGAGGCATGGTGGCTTTGGAGCACCCCCCGACGCTATGGCCGCCATGGGAGGCATGAGTTTTGCTTTTCTCATGGGAGGCATAGGTGCACCTCCGGCCGCCATGGGCGGAATGTCTTTCGATGTGCCTCCTCACACACATTCCCATGAAGATGCCGTTGAAGATTTTGCCAACACCGTCGGAGCTTCACGTGATGCGGTGCGCGATGAGGAGAGGGAGGAAGATTCATCTTCGGAGACGGAAGAATCGTCTTCTGAAGATGAGGACGAAGACGAGGACGAGGATTGATGTGTCTTTCATTTGTGTCTTGAACTTGGTTGGATGAACTTGTGGGCATGATTTTGAGTTTGTGGGCATGAACTTTTATTCATCAACTTGTTTGTGTGAAATTTTATATGTCATGTTCATTGCATTTTGAATGTTTCAAATTTATTTTGTGTCAAAAATGCCATATATGCAATGCCCCGGCGAGTCTCGCACGCTGCATTTTTTTACGCGCTGCATTTTAGCGCGGCTGTTGGAGGCAGCGCTGGCGGTCGTGCAAAACCAGACGAACGGCGCGCGGCAAACTAGTTTTTTATGCGCGCCGCGAAGCGCGGCTGTTGAAGATGCTCTTAGCGTGGTGAAATAGTTGGACATGTTGTCTAGTTAGGCTCCGTCGGTAATCGTTGACTATGTGGTAAACATTAACATGCCTGGTTTGGTCGTCGATTTTTCAAAAGCATATGACATAGATATACATATTTTGGGAGCTCTCTGCACACGCATCTTATTTGTTATTGTTGCTTCGATAAATAATGTACATGTATAAAAACCAATAAAATAAAATGCACTTTATTTCCTTACAACAGGAAAATTCGGATTTTTAATGGAGGACCATCCCGGCCTCTCCATCAAGTGATGCACACGACCATTCGTATTTGCCGAGTGTCGGCATCTTTGCGGAGTGCATTTCGTATTTGCCGAGTGTGGACGTCTTTGTGGACTGCATTTCGTCGGGCACTCAGACAAACAAGGTCTTTGCCTAGTACCATGCACGGGCTGTGCTCTTCTCGCTTACTCTCTTATACGTACAGTTTTTGGATTCACTCAACACGGGAAACGGAAAACGGAAAACGTACCGCTGTGCAGTAGGTGGAACTTATCACTTTACTGTATCACGCGTTGTTGCGTTGGAATTCAACCATGCTGCTGCTGCATGCATGCATGCATGCATCTCTCTCTCTCTCTCTCTCTCTCTCTCTCGGTTGTCCAGAAATCAGAAATCCGTCCGTTTTGGTGAAATAATTCATGCCGCAGGAGTAACTTAGCTGAAGGTGGATTGTCCGCACGGGCAGCCATCTTCGGGGTGTAGATCGAGAGCATTAGCTAGTTGCTAATCGACTAGCTACCTTAATTAGTTGATGCATGTTTGGTTGCTATATTCATTTTTTGGGCCTAAGGGCCTGTTCTGATTCTCTTCAGCTCTCAACTCTGCAAACTTCACACGAGAAGCTGACCCGAACGTATAAGCTGAGAGAAGCTAGATCTGAGAAGCTAAACCACCCCCTAGTGTAAAAAGGAGAAACAGGGTCGACTCAGCTCCACCAAAATGAGAAGCGTGGAGTTCGATCAATTTACACCCAACTGCCACAGCCAAAGATACCGCTTCGCTGCCTCTCCACTCGAAAATAAAACGAACGTCTCGAATCGTTACGCTCAGCCTCGCTCGAACGAGTACCCCCTCCTAATTGGGCTGGATCCACCCGGCCCAACCTATGCCTAACAGGCTAGAGCACTCCCAACCGGGCTGCAGTTGTGGGAGAAGTAGTGGATGGAGCCGAACACTCCTGGGATCGCTATGTGAAGTTAGAAGCGAGGAGAAGAAGTTGAATCTGTGGAGTTCTGTGAAGCTGGAGAGAATCAAAACATGCCCTAAATATTGGGTATTCGGGGAATACCCACAAAGACCCCAGCGCCGCCGCTGCTAATGTCCACTAGTCAAAGTTACTACCTTCATAGTGTAAAGTAATATAGTACCAGTGTCATAGATGGATTCATTTATTAGCTTGTAGACTCATCCTTTCTCGGGAAGCGCTATGTTACAGTAATATATTATGTTACTTTAAACACCTCTCGCCTCATTAACTATATGCCACATAAGTAAAATTTTCTTGGAATGCGCTATATTACTACCTAAATTACTCCCACTATGACTAGCCTTATGAAAACGCTAAATCAATCAGGCAATGTAAAGAGTTTTCTTTTTTTTAGACACCAGCACACTGGGCCTAGAGTAGAGAGGCCGCCACCTCATCCCTGGTCGCCAGTGGTTTGAAGTGTACGCGTGTGTGTGTCCTGTATGTGTGGCTGTCGTGTGTTCCTCGGCATATGTATGTGTGCGGGTTTTGTGCTTTTGTGTTTCTTGTTTTGTGTGCATGCACGTTATGTGCGCGTGGGCGTGCACGGTATGTGTTCATCCCCAAATTTAAAGACACGTTTGGTTACCTGCATTTTTTTTTACACTTTGCATACTTAGACCCATCTAAACCTGGTTGAGCTAATGCAGGCAAAAAAATAACATCTGCATGTTGATTGGTTGTCTGCATTGCATCAAGACCTAGATGGTGACCTGTCGTTTGGCTGCCTGCATTTATGCTTCAAGGGTGAGCAGATGCAAAACACAACTGTTTGGCTGCGTGCAAGTAGATGTTCTGCTCACCTCTTTCAAATGTGGTGGCCTTACCACCCCTTTTGCAGCACTTTATAGCCGACAACACACAATCAGATCACACAATAACAACAATAATAGCAAGAACAACATAGCAAGAACAGGCAGATCAGAATATACTACTACGCTTAAGTTTAAAACGGCGGGGCATCCCATGCCCCTGCTGGAACCCAGGTTTCTAAGCCCTCGGAAAAAATGTAGACAAGTTTAGCAACAAAAGAGACGATCAAAATTCAGTTCAGACCTAACCTAGTTCATACTTCAGACGATCTAGACAAAGAGAACCAAGAGGGCATGACAGATGTCGCCGACGCAGCTATGCTTCGAGCACTGGACCCTGTAGATGTTGGAGGTGTTGGCGTTGTAGATCTGCACCTTCAAGCCCAGCCCGGAGAGCTGAAGGACGAGCAGGTCATAGGGGACGATCCCGTGTCGTGGTCCCAGCCTCGCCCAAGCACCATGTGCCCCTTGAAGATCTTTACCTTGACCCGAAACTCGCACAACTTGTTGGCAAAGAGGCTGACGACGCGAGGAGGGTTGTCGACCATCCATTGCTTCATCCTCGGCCTAAAGGCAGCCGGGTTGACCAGCATGGCGATGTCCTCTTGGTCCTTGATCTGCACATAGAACCTGATCGGCACTCGTGCACCCTCCTCGTGGCCTATCCTCGGCCTCCTGCTAGTGCCCGGCGAGCTCATGGTGGCCACCCTGCCCGGAACCTCCTCCCTCCCCAGTTAGCAATTTGTGGGGATGAGGTCCTCGGCAGCCTCAGTGTCGACAACGACATGTGCTCCTCTGCCTGCATCCTACTTTGTCTTCATTGTCCTATTAGTTAAGTAGGCAACAGTTAGCAAAGTAGTGATGATGATTGGCATTGATCATTTGCAATTGTTGTTGATTAGTGGCAGTTACATTTGAGTGATGCTATGATCAGATCACAACACTTCACAAGTGCAAATGTCAATGATCAGTGCTACCATCAGATCATAACAGCTGTCAAATGCACATGCTCAAATTTGTCATGCTACTAATTTTGGCATTCAGGTTTGTCTGTCCTACTAGCATGCACATGCATTGTCCTACGCTGATCATGCAATCACGTAACACCTAATGATCATGCACACACACATCAATCTAGCAACATGCACAAAGAACACCACCAAAACAGCAAGAACACACTATGCAGTAGCATTGTAGCCAGTATCAATGTGACATGAACAGGCCAATCTACCATGAGTACCCTAGGCAGTATCAATGTGGCAAGAATAGCAACAAATGCATTAATCTGGCATGACTAAGGCAGCAACATTCTCATCTACGCAGTACCAACATCTGCATTGCTCTGATTCAACCAAAATGTAATAGATTCCAATCGAATCTGATCGAATCCAATCCAATCCAGTGTGAACAATCAAATCTAGCATTGCCCTAACCATTACTCAAAGTACTCTAAGAACCCTAATTACGAACTCATCTACAAGGGGAACAAGAGGAAGGGTTTTAATATTTCGCTTGTGGACGCATATATCGATTGATAAAATAGATGGTTACAACAATTCATAGGAGGACACGGGGAGTGAGTATTAAAAGTTGGGGAAGCAGAAGCATTACAACATTTCGCTTGTGGACACTTATGACCGTTAAAAGAGAGGGTTACAACACTTTGCTTGTGGACACAGATATCAACCGCTAAAAGAGAGGGTTACAAAATTCTGCAAGCAGACACATATATCATCCACCAAAAGAGAGGGTTATAACAATTCACAGATAGACACAGAGAGTGGGCCTGGGTGTTAAAAAAGTGGGAAGCGTAAGCGTTACAACATTCTGTTTGTAGACATAGAGATCGACCGTCAAAAGAGAGGGTTACAACAATCTGTAGGTGGACACAAAAGGTGAGCATTAAAAGAGAGGTGGAGTGGAAGGGTTTCAACATTTCTCTTGTGGACACAGATATTGACCATTAAAAGAGAGGGTTACAATAGTTCAAATGCGAACACAGAGAGTGGCCATAGAAAGAGGGGGAAGCAGAAGCATTACAAACTTTTGCTTGTGGACAAAGATATCGACCATTAAAGGATAGGGTTACAACAATTCACAGGCATTAAAACATTTCTCTGTGGATACAGAGATCGACTAGTAGAAGAGAGTGCTAGAACAATTAGTAGGCAAACAACGTGTGTTAAAAGAGGGGAGGTGGGAGGTTTTCAACATTTCACTTGTGGATGTAGATATTGACCGTGAAAAGAGAGGGTTACAACAGTTCACAGACGGACACAAAGAGTGGGCATTAAAAGTGGGCCAAGTAGAAGTGTTACAACATTTCGCTTGTGGACACAAATATTGACTATTAAAAAGAGAAGGTTACAACAATTCACATGCAGACATAAATATTGTCCAATTTAAAAGAGGGTTGCAACAATTCGGAGGTAGGCATAGAGTGGGCATTAAAGAGGGGGAAACATGAACGTTACAACATTTCACTTGTGGACACAAAGATCGATCGTTAAAAGAGAGGATTGCAAAAATCCACAGGCAGAGACAAAAAGCATGCGTAAAAAGGGAGTCGGAAGGGTTTCAACATTTCGCTTGTGGAGACAAAGATCGACTGTTAAAGAGAGAGGGTTACGACAATCCGCAGGCGGACACGGAGAGCGTGTGTTAAAAGAGGGGGAAGCAAAGGTGTTATGACATTTCTCTTGTGGATAGAGATACCGACCATTGAAATACAGGGTAAGTATAACATTTCATAGGCGTACACAGAGTGGGTGTTAAAAGAGGGAGAAGCAGAAGCGTTAGAACATTTCTCTTGTGGACAGAGATATCGACTGTTAAGAGAGAGGGTTACAAGAATTTGCAGGGGGAGACGGAGAGGTGGCGTTAAAAGAGGGGGAAGCAGAGGCATTACCACATTTCTCTTGTGGATAGAGATATCAACAGTTGAAAGAGAGGGTTAAAATAATTCATAGGCAGACAACGAGAGTTGGCGTTAAATGAAGGAAATATTCCCTAGAGGCAATAATAAAGTTGTTATTTATATTTCCTTATATCATGATAAATGTTTATTATTCATGCTAGAATTGTATTAACCGTAAACTTAATACATGTGTGAATACATAGACAAACAGAGTATCACTAGTTTGCCTCTACTTGACTAGCTCGTTGAATCAATGATGGTTATGTTTCCTAACCATAGACATGAGTTGTCATTTGACTAACGGGATCACATCATTAGAGAATGATGTGATTGACTTGACCCATCCGTTAGCTTAGCACGATGATCATTTAGTTTGTTGCTATTGCTTTCTCCATAACTATACATGTTCCTATGACTATGAGATCATGCAACTGAATACCGGAGGAACACTTTGTGTGCTACCAAATGTCACAACGTAACTGCGTGATTATAAAGGTGCTCTACAGGTGTCTCCGATGGTGTTTGTTGAGTTGGCATGGATCAAGATTAGGATTTGTCACTCCGATTGTCAGAGAGATATCTTTGGGCCCCCTCGGTAATGTACATCACTATGAGCCTTGCAAGCAATGTAGCTAATGAGTTAGTTACGGGATGTAGCATTACGGAACGAGTAAAAGAGACTTGCTGATAATGAGATTGAACTAGGTATTGAGATACCGACGATCGAATCTCGGACAAGTAACATACCGATGACAAAGGGAACAACGTATATCGTTATGCGGTTTGACCGATAAAGATCTTCCTAGAATATGTAGGAACCAATGCGAGCATCCAGGTTCCGCTATTGGTTATTGTCCGGAGACATGTCTTGGTCATGTCTACATAGTTCTCAAACCCGTAGGGTCTGCACGCTTAACGTTCGGTGACGATCGGTATTACAAGTTTATGTGTTTTGATGTACCGAAGGTAGTTCGGAGTCTCGGATTTGATCACGGACATGACGAGGAGTGATACGTCTCCAACGTATCTATAATTTTTGATTGCTCCATGCTATATTATCTTCTGTTTTGGACATTATTGGGCTTTATTATTCACTTTTATATTATTTTTGGGACTAACCTATTAACTGGAGGCCCAGCCCAGAATTGCTATTTTTTTTGCCTATTTTAGAGTTTCACAGAAAAATAATATCAAACGGAGTCCAAATGGAATGAAACCTTCAGGAACGTGATTTTCAGAACGAACATGATCCAGGAGACCTGGACCCTACGTCAAGCAACCAACAGGGAAGCCACGAGGTAGGGGGTGTTGGGGAACGTAGTAATTTCAAAAATTTCCTACGCACACACAAGATCATGGTGATTGATACGTCTCCAGCGTATCTATAATTTTTGATTGCTCCATGCTATATTATCTACTGTTTTGGACTATATTGGGCTTTATTTTCCACTTTTATATTATTTTTGGGAATAACCTATTAACCGGAGGCCCAGCCCAGAATTGCTGTTTTTTTTGCCTATTTCAGTGTTTCAAAGAAACGGAATATCAAACGGAGTCCAAACGGAATAAAACCTTCGGGAACGTGATTTTCTCATCGAACGTGATCCAGGAGACTTGGACCCTACTCCAAGGAGTCAAAGAGGCAGTCACGAGGGTGGGGGCGCCCCCCTAGGGCGCGCCCCCTGCCTCATGGGCCCCTCGGTGCTCCACCGACGTACTCCTTCCTCCTATATATACCTACGTACCCCTAAACGATCAAAAGAGGTGCCAAAAACCTAATTCCACTGCCGCAAATTTCTGTATCCACGAGATCCCATGTTGGGGCCTGTTCCGGAGCTCCGCCGGAGAGGGCCGTCATCACGGAGGGCTTCTACATCATCATAGCCCCTCCGATGAAGTGTGAGTAGTTTACCTCAGACCTTCAAGTCCATAGTTAGTAGCTAGATGGCTTCTTCTCTCTCTTTGGATCTCAATACAAAGTCCCCCCCTCTCTCGTGGAGATCTATTCGATGTAATCTTCTTCTTTTTGCGGTGTGTTTGTTGAGACCGATGAATTGTGGGTTTATGATCAAGTCTATCTATGAATAATATTTGAATCTTCTATGAATTCTTTTATGTATGATTGGTTATCTTTGCAAGTCTCTTCGAATTATCCGTTTGGTTTGGCCAACTAGATTGGTAATTCTTGCCATGGGAGAAGTGCTTAGCTTTGGGTTCGATCTTGCAGTGTCCTTTCCCAGTGACAGAACAGGCAGCAAGGCACGTATTGTATCGTTGCCATCGAGGATAACAAGATGGGGCTTATTTCATATTGCATGAATTTATCTCTCTACATCATGTCATCTTGCTTAAGGCGTCACTCTGTTTTTAACTTAATACTCTAGATGCATGCTGGATAGCGGTCGATGAGTGGAGTAATAGTAGTAGATGCAGAATCGTTTCAGTCTACTTGTCACGGACGTGATGCCTATATACATGATCATGCCTAGATATTCTCATAACTATGCTCAATTCTGTCAATTGCTCAACAGTAATTTGTTCACCCACCGTAGAATACTTATGCTCTTGAGAGAAGCCACTAGTGAAACCTATGGCCCCCGGGTCTATTCTCATCATATTAATCTGCATCACTTTAATCTTGCTTTTCTTTTTTACTTTGCCTTTACTTTTTACTTTGCATCTCTATACCAAAAATACCAAAAATATTATATCTATCAGATCTCACTCTCGTAAGTGACCGTGAAGGGATTGACAACCCCTAATCCCGTTGGTTGCGAGTAGCTATCATTTTGTGCAGGTACGAGGGACTTGAGCGTGGTCTCCTACTGGATTGATACCTTGGTTCTCAAAAACCGAGGGAAATACTTACACTACTCTGCTGCATCATCCCTTCCTCTTCGGGGAAATCCAACGCAAGCTCAAGAGGTAGCAAGAAGGATTTCTGGCGCCGTTGCCGGGAGTCTACGCAAAAAGTCAACATACCAAGTACCCATCACAATCCCTATCTCTCGCATTACATTATTTGCCATTTGCCTCTCGTTTTCCTCTCCCCCACTTCACCCTTGCCGTTTTATTTGCCCTCTCTCTCTCTATCCTCCCTCTCTATTTACCTCTTTTTGCCCGCTTGCCTTTTGTCTGCTCATGTGCTAGTTTGCTTGTTTGTCGCGATGGCTCAAGATACTACCAAATTGTGTGACTTCACCAATACCAATAATAATGATTTCCTTAGCACTCCGATTGCTCCTCTTGCCAATACTGAATCTTGTGAAATCAATACTGCTTTGTTGAATCTTGTTATGAAAGATCAATTCGCCGGCCTTCCTAGTGAAGATGTCGCTACTCATCTGAATAGCTTGGTTGATTTATGTGATATGCAAAAGAAAAAAGATGTCGATAATGATGTTGTTAAATTGAAGCTATTTCCTTTTTCGCTTAGAGATCGTGCTAAAGCTTGGTTTTCGTCTTTGCCTAAAAATAGTATTGATTCTTGGAACAAGTGCAAGGATGCTTTTATCTCTAAGTATTTCCCTCCAGCTAAGATCATCTCTCTTAGAAACGATATTATGAACTTTAAGCAACTTGATCATGAACATGTTGCACAAGCTTGGGAGAGAATGAAATTAATGATACGTAATTGCCCTACTCATGGTTTGAATTTGTGGATGATTATACAAAATTTTTATGCCGGATTGAATTTTGCTTCTAGAAATCTTTTAGATTTGGCCGCGGGAGGCACTTTTATGGAAATCACTTTAGGAGATGCTACTAAACTCCTAGATAATATTATGGTTAATTATTCTCAATGGCATACTCTATGGATGTGAATTTTGTTGGTAGGAATAATTTTGGTAACAACGCTTATAGAGGGAACTTTAATCCTAGGCCATATCCTAGTAATCCTTCTAATAATTATGGGAATTCCTACAACAACTCTTATGGAAATTATAATAAGATGCCCTCTGAATTTGAGAATAGTGTTAAAGAGTTTATGAATTCACAAAAGAATTTTAATGCTTTGCTTCAAGAGAAATTGTTTAAAGTTGATAATTTGGCTAGGAACGTTGATAGAATTTCTCTCGAGATTGATTCTTTAAAGCTTAGATCTATTCCTCCTAAGCATGATATCAATGAGTCTCTCAAAGCCATGAGAATTTCCATTGATGAGTGCAAGGAAAGAACCGCTAGGATGTGTGCTTCCAAAGATGCCTTTATTAAAGCGTGTTCTTCCAATTCCTATGAAACTCAAGATGAAGATCTAAAAGTTATTGATGTGTCACCTATTAAATCTTTGTTTTGCAATATGAATCTTGATGAAACTGAATATGATCTTCCTTTACCTAGAAGGCGTTCTAAAAATTCGGAGTATTTAGATCTTTATGATAAATTTGATGAAAGTGGGATTGAAAGAAATAAAAATCTAGATGTTGCTAAACCCACTATATTGGATTTCAAGAATTTAATTATGAAAGTTGCTCTTTAATTGATTGTATTTCCTTGTTACAACCCGTGCTAAATTCTCCACATGCTTATAGTCAACATAAAGCCTTCACCGAACATATTGTTGATGCCTTGATGCAATCTTATGAAGAAAAACTTGAGTTGAAAGTTTCTATCCCTAGAAAACTCTATGATGAGTGGGAACCAACTACTAAAATTAAAATTAAAGATCATGAGTTTTATGCTTTGTGTGATTTTGGTGCTAGTGTCTCCACTATTCCCAAGACTTTGTGTGATTTGCTAGATTACCGTAATTTTGATGATTGCTCTCTAAACTTGCATCTTGCGGATTCTACTATTAAGAAACCTATGGGAAGGATTAATGATGTTCTTATTGTTGCAAATAGGAATTATGTGCCCGTAGATTTGATTGTTCTTGATATAGATTGCAATCCTTCTTGCCCTATTATTCTTGGTAGACCTTTCCTTAGAACGGTTGGTGTGATTATTGATATGAAGGAAGGGAATATTAGATTTCAATTTCCATTAAAAAAGGGCATGGAAAACTTTCCTAGAAAGAAAATAAAATTGCCATATGAAACTATCATGAGAGCCACTTTTGGATTGCCTACCAAAGATGGCAATACCTAGATCTATCCTCGCTTTTATGCCTAGCTAGGGGCGTTAAACGATAGCGCTTGTTGGGAGGCAACCCAATTTTATTTTTATTCCTTTATTTTTGCTCCTGTTAGTAATAAATAAATTATCTAGCCTCTGTTTTGGTTGTGTTTTTTGTGTTTAATTTGTGTTTGTGCCAAGTAGAACCGTTGGGAAGACTTGGGGAAAGTCTTGTTGAACTTGCTGTAAAAAACATAAACTTTAGCGCTCACGAGAACTGCTTTAATTTTTATTTGAAGAGTGATATTTAGTTAATTATTTTTTCAGATGATTAATAGATAAATTCCTCACGTCCAGCAACTTATTTTAGAATTTTTGGGGTTCCAGATATTGCGCTAGCTACAGATTACTACAGGCTGTTCTGTTTTTGACAGATTCTGTTTTTCGTGTGTTGTTTGCTTATTTTGATGAATCTATGGCTAGTAAAATAGTTTATAATCCATAGAGAAGTTGGAATACAGTAGGTTTAACACCAATATAAATAAAGAATGAGTTAATTACAGTACCTTGAAGTGGTCTTTTGATTTCTTTCGCTAACGGAGCCCACGAGTTTTCTACTTTAAGTTTTGTGTTGTGAAGTTTTCAAGTTTTGGGTGAATTCTTTTGATGGATTATGGAACAAGGAGTGGCAAGAGACTAAGCTTGGGGATGCCCATGGCACCCCCAAGATAATCGAAGGACACCAAAAAGTCAAAGCTTGGGGATGCCCCAGAAGGCATCCCCTCTTTCGTCCACTTCCATCGGTAATTTACTTGGAGCTATATTTTTATTCACCAACATGATATATGGTTTGCTTGGAGCGTCTTGTATTATTTTTGTCTTTGTGTTTTAGTACGCCACAACCATCCTTGCTGTACACACCTTTTGAGAGAGCCATACATGAATTAAAATTTGATAGAATACTCTATGTGCTTCACTTATATCTTTTGAGCTATGTAGTTTTGCTCTATGTGCTTCACTTATATCTTTTAGCGTTATAATTTTGCTCTATGTGCTTCACTTAGATCTTTTAGAGCACGGTGGTGGATTTGTTTTAAAGAAACTATTGATCTCTCATGCTTCACTTAAATTATTTTGAGAGTCTTAATAGCATGGTAATTTGCTTAATAATAACATGCTTGGTATTCAAGATTTGTGAAACTTTCTTTTGAGTGTGTTGAATACTAAGAAAAGTTGGATGCTTGATAATTGTTTTGAGATATGGAGGTAGTAATATCAAAGTCATGCTAGTAGAGTAATTATGAATTTGAGAAGTGCTTGAGTTAAAGTTTGCAAGTCCCGTAGCATGCACGTATGGTAAACGTTATGCAACAAATTTGAAACATGAGGTGTTATTTGATTGTCCTCCTTATGAGTGGTGGTCGGGGACGAGCGATGGTCTTTTCCTACCAATCTACCCCCCCTAGGAGCATGCGCGTAATACTTTGGTTTTTGATGGCTTGTAGATTTTTGCAATAAGTATATGAGTTCTTTATGACTAATCTTGAGTCCATGGATTATACGCACTCTCACCCTTCCATCATTGCTAGCCTCTACGGTACCATGCATTGCCCTTTCTCACATCGAGAGTTGGTGCAAACTTCGCCGGTGCATCCAAATCCCGTGATATGATACGCTCTTTCACACATAAACCTCCTTATATCTTCCTCAAAACAGCCACCATACCTACCTATTATGGCATTTCCATAGCCATTCCGAGATATATTGCCATGCAACTTTCCACCATCCAGTTTATCATGACACATCCATCATTGTCATATTGCTTAGCATGATCATGTAGTTGACATAGTATTTGTGGCAAAGCCACCGTTCATAATTTTTCATACTTGTCACTCTTGATTCATTGCATATCCCGGTACACCGCCGGAGGCATCCATATAGAGTCATACTTTGTTCTAGAATCGAGTTGTAATCATTGAGTTGTAAATAAATAAAAGTGTGATGATCATCATTTAATAGAGCATAGGCCCAAAAAAAGAAAATAAAAGAAAATAAATAAAAAGGGGCAATGCTACTATTCCTTTTTTCCACACTTGTGCTTCAAAATAGCACCATGTTCTTCATATAGAGAGTCTCTTGAGTTTTCACTTTTATATACTAGTGGGAATTTTCATTATAGAACTTGGCTTGTATATTCCAACAATGGGCCTCCTCAAGTGCCCTAGGTCTTCGTGAGCAAGCAAGTTGGATGCACACCCACTTAGTTTCTTTTGTTGAGCTTTCATACATTTATAGCTCTAGTGCATCTATTGCATGGCAATCCCTACTCCTTGCATTAACATCAATCGATGGGCATCTCCATAGCCCATTGATTAGCCTTGTTGATGTGAGACTTTCTCCTTTTTTGTCTTCTCCACATAACCCCCACCATTATATTCTATTCCACCCATAGTGCTATATCCATGGCTCACGCTCATGTATTGCGTGAAAGTTTATAAGTTTGAAATTACTAAGGTATGAACAATTGCTTGGCTTGTCATCGGGGTTGTGCATGATGAGAGCATTCTTGTGTGACGAAAATGGAGTATGACTAAACTATATGATTTTGTAGGGATGAACTTTCTTTGGCCATGTTACTTTAGGAAAACATAATTGCGTTGTTGGTTTGCTTGAAGTATTATTATTCTCTATGTCAATATGAACTTTTGTCTTGAATCTTCCTAATCTGAATATTCATACCACAATTAAGAAGATTTGCATTGAAATTATGCCAAGTAGCACTCCGCATAAAAAATTCTCTTTTTATCATTTACCTACTCGAGGACGAGCAGGAATTAAGCTTGGGGATGCCTGATACGTCTCCAACATATCTATAATTTTTGATTGCTCCATGCTATATTATCTACTGTTTTGGACTATATTAGGCTTTACACTTTTATATTATTTTTGGGACTAACCTATTAACCGGAGGCCCAGCCCAGAATTGCTGTTTTTTTTGCCTATTTCAGTGTTTCGAAGAAACGGAATATCAAACGGAGTCCAAGTGGAATAAAACCTTCGGGAACGTGATTTTCTCACCGAACGTGATCCAGGAGACTTGGACCCTACTCCAAGGAGTCAAAGAGGCGGTCACGAGGGTGGGGGGCGCGCCCCCCTGCCTCGTGGGCCCCTCGGTGCTCCACCGACGTACTCCTTCCTCCTATATATACCTACGTACCCCCAAACAATCGATCAGAAGAGGAGCCAAAAACCTAATTCCACCGCCGTAACTTTCTGTATCCACGAGATCCCATCTTGGGGCCTGTCGGCGTCAAAACCGGCGGATCTCGGGTAGGGGGTCCCGAACTGTGCGTCTAGGCCAGATGGTAACAGGAGGTGGGGAACACGATGTTTTACCCAGGTTCGGGCCCTCTTGATGGAGGTAAAACCCTACGTCCTGCTTGATTGATATTGATGATATGGGTAGTACAAGAGTAGATCTACCACGAGATCAGAGAGGCTAAACCCTAGAAGCTAGCCTATGGTATGATTGTATGCTGTGGTTGTTGTCCTACGGACTAAAACCCTTCAGTTTATATAGACACCGGAGAGGGTTAGGGTTACACAATGTCGGTTACAAAGTAGGAGATATCCATATCCGTATTGCCTAGCTTGCCTTCCACGCCAAGTAGAGTCCCATCCGGACACGAGACGAAGTCTTCAATCTTGTATCTTCATAGTCTAACAGTCTGGCCAATGGAGATAGTCCGGCTGTCCGGAGACCCCCTAATCCAGGACTCCCTCAGGGCCTGTTCCGGAGCTCCGCCGGAGAGGGCCGTCATCACGGAGGGCTTCTACATCATCATAGCCCCTCCGATGAAGTGTGAGTAGTTTACCTCAGACCTTCGGGTCCATAGTTAGTAGCTAGATGGCTTCTTCTCTCTTTTTGGATCTCAATACAAAGTTCTCCTCCTCTCTCGTGGAGATCTATTCGATGTAATCTTCTTCTTTTTGCGGTGTGTTTGTTGAGACCGATGAATTGTGGGTTTATGATCAAGTCTATCTATGAATAATATTTGAATCTTCTCTGAATTCTTTTATGTATGATTGGTTATCTTTGCAAATCTCTTCGAATTATCTGTTTGGTTTGGCCAACTAGATTGGTAGTTCTTGCCATGGGAGAAGTGCTTAGCTTTGGGTTCGATCTTGCGGTGTCCTTTCGCAGTGACAGAAGGGGCAGCAAGGAAGGTATTGTATCGTTGTCATCGAGGATAACAAGATGGGGTTTATTTCATATTTCATGAATTTATCTCTCTACATCATGTCATCTTGCTTAAGGCGTCACTCTGTTTTTAACTTAATACTCTAGATGCATGCTGGATAGCGGTCGATGAGTGGAGTAATAGTAGTAGATGCAGAATCACTTCGGTCTACTTGTCACGGACGTGATGCCTATATACATGATCATGCCTAGATATTCTCATAACTATGCTCAATTCTGTCAATTGCTCAACAGTAATTTGTTCACCCACCGTAGAATACTTATGCTCTTGAGAGAAGCCACTAGTGAAACTTATGGCCCCCGGGTCTATTCTCATCGTATTAATCTCCATCACTTTAATCTTGCTTTGCTTTTTTACTTTGCCTTTACTTTTTACTTTGCATCTCTATACCAAAAATACCAAAAATATTATATCTATCAGATCTCACTCTCGTAAGTGACTGTGAAGGGATTGACAACCCCTAATCGCGTTGGTTGCGAGTAGCTATCATTTTGTGTAGGTACGAGGGACTTGAGCGTGGCCTCCTACTGGATTGATACCTTGGTTCTCAAAAACTGAGGGAAATACTTACGCTACTCTGCTGCATCATCCCTTCCTCTTCGGGGAAATCCAACACAAGCTCAAGAGGTAGCAGTGATGCATAGCAACGAGAGGGGATAGTGGTGTCCACGTACCCTCGTAGACCGAAAGCGGAAGCGTTAGCACAACGCGGTTGATGTAGTCGTACGTCTTCACGATCCGACCTATCAAGTACCGAACGCACGACACCTCCGAGTTCAGCACACGTTCAGCTCAATGACATCCCTCGAACTCCGATCCAGCCGAGCTTTGAAGGAGAGTTCCATCAGGACGACGGCGTGGTGACGATGATGATGTTCTACCGACGCAGGGCTTCGCCTAAGCACCGCTACGATATTATCGAGGTGGATTATGGTGGAGGGGGGCACCGCACACGGCTAAGAGATCAAGAGATCAATTGTTGTGTCTCCAAGGGGTGCCCCCCTCCCCGTATATAAAGGAGTGGAGGAGGGGGAGGGCCGGCCCTCTCTATGGCGCGCCCTAGGAGGAGTCCTACTCCCACCGGGAGTAGGATTCCTCCCTTCCAAGTAGTAGGAGTAGGAGTCAAGGAAAGGGGAGAGAGAAGAGAAGGAAGCAGGGGCGCAGCCCCTCCCCCTAGTCCAATTCGAACTAGGCCTTGGGGGGCGCCCAGCCTCTTCTCTCTCTTTCCCCTAAAGCCCAATAAGGCCCATATACTCCCCGGCGGATTCTCGTAACTCTCCGGTACTCCGAAAAATACCTGAATGACTCAGAACCTTTCCGATGTCCGAATATAGTTGTCCAGTATATCGATCTTTACGTCTTGACCATTTCGAGACTCCTCGTCACGTCCCCGATCTCATTCGGGACTCCGAACTACCTTCGGTACATCAAAACACATAAACTCATAATATAACCATCATTGAACTTTAAGCATGCGGACCCTACGAGTTCGAGAACAATGTAGACATGACCGAGACACGTCTCCGGTCAATAACCAATAGCAGAACCTGGATACTCATATTGGCTCCCACATATTCTACAAAGATCTTTACCAGTCAAACAGCATAACAACATACGTTGTTCCCTTTGTCATCGGTATGTTACTTTCCCGAGATTCGATCGTCGGTATCTCAATACCTAGTTCAATCTCGTTATCGGCAAGTCTCTTTACTCGTTCCGTAATACATCATCCCACAACTAACTCATTAGTTACAATGCTTGCAAGGCTTATAGTGATGTGCATTACTGAGTGGGCCTAGAGATACCTCTCCGACAATCGGAGTGACAAATCCTAATCTCGAAATACACCAACCCAACAAGTACCTTCGGAGACACCTGTAGAGCACCTTTATAATCACTCAGTTACGTTATGACGTTTGGTAGCACACAAAGTGTTCCTCCGGTAAACGGGAGTTGCATAATCTCATAGTCATAGGAACATGTATAAGTCATGAAGAAAGCAATAGCAGTATACTAAATGATCAAGTGCTAAGCTAACGGAATGGGTCAAGTCAATCACATCATTCTCCTAATGATGTGATCCCATTAATCAAATGACAACTCATGTCTATGGCTAGGAAACATAACCATCTTTGATCAACGAGCTAGTCAAGTAGAGGCATACTAGTGACACTCTGTTTGTCTATGTATTCACACAAGTATTATGTTTCCGATTAATACAATTCTAGCATGAATAATAAACATTTATCATGAAATAAGGAAATAAATAATAACTTTATTATTGCCTCTAGGGCATATTTCCTTCAGTCTCCCACTTGCACTAGAGTCAATAATCTAGATCACATCGCCATGTGATTTAACATAAATAGTTCACATCACCATGTGATTAACACCCATAGTTCACATCGTCATGTGACCAACACCCAAAGGGTTTACTAGAGTCAATAATCTAGTTCACATCGCTATGTGATTAACACCCAAAGAGTACTAAGGTGTGATCATGTTTTTCTTGTGAGAGAAGTTTAGTCAACGGGTCTGCCATATTCAGATATGTATGTATTTTGCAAATTTCTATGTCTACAATGCTCTGCACGGAGCTACTTTAGCTAATTGCTCCCACTTTGAATATGTATCCGGATGATGACTTAGAGTCATCTGGATCAGTGCCAAAACTTGTATCGACGTAACCCTTTACAACGAACCTTTTGTCACCTCCATAATCGCGAAACATATCCTTATTCCACTAAGGATAATTTTGACCGCTGTCCAGTGATCTACTCCTAGATCACTATTGTACTCCCTTGCTAAAATCAGTGTAGGGTATACAATAGATCTGGTACATAGCATGGCACACTTTATAGAACCTATGGCTGAGGCATAGGGAATGACTTTCATTCTCTTTCTATCTTCTGCCGTGGTCGGGCTTTGAGTCTTACTCAATTTCACATCGTGTAACACAGGCAAGAACTCTTTCTTTGACTGTTCCATTTTGAACTACTTCAAAATCTTGTCAAGGTATGTACTCATTGAAAAAACTTATCAAGCGTTTTGATCTATCTCTATAGATCTTGATGCTCAATATGTAACCAGCTTCACCGAGGTCTTCCTTTGAAAAACTCCTTTCAAACACTCCTTTATGCTTTGCAGAATAATTCTACATTATTTCCGATCAACAATATGTCATTCACATATACTTATCAGAAATGTTGTAGTGCTCTCATTCACTTTCTTGTAAATACAGGCTTCACCGCAAGTCTGTATAAAACTATATGCTTTGATCAACTCATCAAAGCATATATTCCAACTCCGAGATGCTTTCACCAGTCCATAGATGGATCGCTGGAGCTTGCACATTTTGTTAACACCTTTAGGGTCGACAAAACCTTCTGGTTGCATCATATACAACTCTTCTTTAATAAATCCATTAAGGAATGCAGTTTTGTTTATCCATTTGCCAGATTTCATAAAATGTGGCAATTGCTAACATGATTCGGACAGACTTAAGCATAGATACGAGTGAGAAACTCTCATCGTAGTCAACACCTTGAACTTGTCAAAAACCTTTTGCGACAATTCTAGCTTTGTAGATAGTAACACTACTATAAGCGTCCATCTTCCTCTTGAAGATCCATTTAATCTCAATGTCTCACCGATCATTGGGCAAGTCAATCAAAGTCCATACTTTGTTCTCATAGATGGATCCCATCTCAGATTTCATGGACTCAAACCATTTCACGGAATCTGGGCTCATCATCGCTTCCTCTTAGTTCATAGGTTCATCATGGTCAAGTAACATGACCTCCAGAACAGGATTACCATACCACTCTGGTGTGGAACGTACTCTGGTTGACCTACGTGGTTCGGTAGTAACTTGATCTGAAGTTTCATGATCATCATCATTAACTTCCTCACTAATTGGTGTAGGCATCACTGGAACAGATTTCTGTGATGATCTACTTTCCAATTCGGG
Source organism: Triticum urartu (assembly GCF_003073215.2). Taxonomy (NCBI): domain Eukaryota; kingdom Viridiplantae; phylum Streptophyta; class Magnoliopsida; order Poales; family Poaceae; genus Triticum; species Triticum urartu. Next base: position 653,238,035 of record NC_053026.1, read on the forward strand.
AGAAGGTACAATTACCTCATCAAGTTCTACTTTCCTCCTACTCACTTCTTTCAAGAGAAACTCCTTCTCTAGAAAGGATCTATTCTTAGCAACGAATGTCTTGCCTTCGGATCTGTGATAGAAGGTGTACCCAACAGTATCCTTTGGGTATCCTATGAAGACACATTTCTCTGATTTTGGTTTGAGCTTATCAGGATGAAACTTTTTCACATAAGCATCGCAACCCCAATCTTTAATAAACGACAACTTGTGTTTCTTGCCAAACCACAGTTCATAAGGTGTCGTCTCAACAGATTTCGATGGTGCCCTATTTAACGTGAATGCAGCTATCTCTAATGCATAACCCCAAAACTATAGTGGTAAATCGGTAAGAAACATCATAGATTGCACTATATCCAATAAAGTACGGTTATGACTTTCGGGCACACCATTACGCTGTGGTGTTCCAGATGGCGTGAGTTGCGAAACTATTCCGCATTGTTTCAAATGAATACCAAACTCGTAACTCAAATATTTGTCTCCACGATCACATCGTAGAAACTTTATTTTCTTGTCACGATGATTTTCCACTTCACTATGAAATTCTTTGAACTTCTCAAATGTTTCAGACTTATGTTTCATCAAGTAGATATACCCATATCTGCTCAAATCATCTGTGAAGGTCAGAAAATAACGCTACCCGCCGCGAGCCTCAACACTCAATGGACCGCATACAACAGTATGTATTATTTCCAATAAGTCAGTTGCTCGCTCCATTGTTCTGGAGAATGGAGTCTTAGTCATCTTGCCCATGAGGCATGGTTCGCAAGCATCAAGTGATTCCAAAAACCCATCAGCATGGAGTTTCTTCATGCGCTTTACACCAATATGACCTAAACGGCAGTGCCACAAATAAGTTGCACTATCATTATTAACTTTGCATCTTTTAGCTTCAATATTATGAATATGTGTATCACTAGAATCGAGATCCAACAAACCATTTTCATCGGGTGTATGACCATAGAAGGTTTCATTCATGTAAACAGAACAACAATTATTCTCTAGCTTACGTGAATAACCGTATTGCAATAAACATGATCCAATCATATTCATGCTCAACGCAAACACTAAATAACATTTATTTTTAGGTTCAACACTAATCCCGAAAGTATAGGGAGTGTGCAATCATGATCATATCAATCTTGGAACCACTTCTAATACACATCGTCACTTCACCCTTAACTAGTCTCTGTTCATTCTGCAACTCCCGTTTCGAGTTACTACTCTTAGCAACTGAACCAGTATCAAATACTGAGGGGTTGCTATAAACACTAGTAAAGTACACATCAATAACATGTATATCAAATATACTTATGTTCACTTTGCCATCCTTCTTATCCGCCAATTACTTGGGGTAGTTCCGCTTCCAATGACCAGTCCCTTTGCAGTAGATGCACCTAGTCTCAGGCTTAGGTCCAGACTTGGGCTTCTTCACTCGAGCAGCAACTTGCTTGCCATTCTTCTTTAAGTTCCCCTTCTTCCCTTTGCCCCTTTTCTTGAAACTAGTGGTCTTGTTAATCATCAACACTTGATGATCTTTCTTGATTTCTACCTTCATCAATTTCATCATCATGAAAAGCTCAGGAATCTTTTTCGTCATCCCTTGCATACTATAGTTCATCACGAAGTTCTACTAACTTGGTGATGGTGACTAGAGAATTCTGTCAATCACTATTTTATCTGGAAGATTAACTCCCACTTGATTCAAGCGATTGTAGTATCCAGACAATCTGAGCACATGCTCACTGCTTGAGCTATTCTCCTCCATCTTTTAGCTATAGAACTTGTTGGAGACTTCATATCTCTCAACTCGGGTATTTGATTGAAATATTAACTTCAACTACTGGAACATCTCATATGGTCCATGACGTTCAAAACGTCTTTGAAGTCCCGATTCTAAGCCGTAAAGCATGGTACACTAAACTATCAAGTAGTCATCATATCGAGCTTGCCAAACATTCATAACGTCTGCATTTGCTCCTGCAATCGGTCTGTCGCCTAGTGGTGCATCAAGGACATAATTCTTCTGTGTAGCAATGAGGATAATCCTCAGAACACGGATCCAATCCGCATTATTGCTACTAACATCTTTCAACTTAGTTTTCTCTAGGAACATATCAAAATAAAACAGGGGAGCTAAACGCGAGCTATTGATCTACAACATAGATATGCTAATACTACCGGGACTAAGTTCATGATAAATTTAAGTTCAATTAATCATATTACTTAAGAACTCCCACTTAGATAGACATCCCTCTAATCCTCTAAGTGATCATGTGATCCAAATCAACTAAACCATGTCCGATCATCACGTGAGATGGAGTAGTTTCAATGGTGAACATCACTATGTTGATCATATCTACTATATGATTCACGCTCGACCTTTCGGTCTCAGTGTTCCAGGCCATATTTGTTATATGCTAGGCTCGTCAAGTTTAACCTGAGTATTCCGGTGTGCAACTGTTTTTCACCGGATCATCACGTGGTGTCTCAGCACGAAGAACTTTCGCAACGGTGCATACTCAGGGAGAACACTTATACCTTGATAATTTAGTGAGAGATCATCTTATAATGCTACAGTCAATCAAAGCAGGATAAGATGCATAAAAGATAAACATCACATGCAATCAATATAAGTGATATGATATGGCCATCATCATCTTGTGCTTGTGATCTCCATCTCCAAAGCACCGTCATGATCACCATCGTCACCGGCGCGATACCTTGATCTCCATCGTAGCATCGTTGTCGTCTCGCCAACTTATTGTTGGAAATATGCCCTAGAGGCAATAATAAAATGGTTATTATTATATTTCTTTGTTCATGATAATTGTCTATTATTCATGCTATAATTGTGTTATCCGGAAATCGAAATACATGTGTGAATACATAGACCACGACAAGTCCCTAGTGAGCCTCTAGTTGACTAGCTCGTTAATCAAAAGATAGTCATGGTTTCCTGACTATGAACATTGGATGTCATTGATAACGGGATCACATCATTAGGAGAATGATGTGATGGACAAGACCCAATCCTAAGCATAGCTCAAAGATCGTGTAGTTCATTTGTTGTAGCTTTTCCGAATGTCAAGTATCATTCCTTAGACCATGAGATTGTGCAACTCCCGGATATCGTAGGAGTGCTTCGGGTGTGCCAAACGTCACAACGTAACTGGATGACTATAAAGGCACACTACAGGTATCTTCGAAAGTGTCTGTTGGGTTGGCACGAATCGAGATTGGGATTTGTCACTCCGCATGACGGAGAGGTATCTCTGGGCCTACTCGGTAATGCATCATCATAATGAGCTCAATGTGACCAAGTGGTTGATCACGGGATCATGCATTACGGTACGAGTAAAGTGACTTGCCGGTAACGAGATTGAACGAGGTATTGGGATACCGACAATCGAGTCTCGGGCAAGTAACGTACCGATTGACAAAGGGAATTGTATACGGATTGATTGAATCCTCGACATCGTGGTTCATCCGATGAGATCATCGAGGAGCATGTGGGAGCCAACATGGGTATCCAGATCCCGCTGTTGGTTATTGACCGAAGAGTCGTCTCGGTCATGTCTGCATGTCTCCCGAACCCGTAGGGTCTACACACTTAAAGTTCAGTGACGCTAGGGTTGTTGAGATATTAGCATATGGTAACCCGAAATTTATTCGGAGTCCCGGATGAGATCCCGGACGTCACAGGAGTTCCGGAATGGTCCAGAGGTGAAGATTTATATATAGGAAGTCAAGTTTCGGCCATCGGGAAAGTTTCGGGGTAATCGGTATTGTACCGGGACCACCGGAAGGGTCCCGGGGGTCCACCGGGTGGGGCCACCTATCCCGGAGGGCCCCATGGGCTGAAGTGGGAGGGGAACCAGCCCCTAGTGGGCTGGTGCACCCCCCTTGGGCCTCCCCCTGCGCCTAGGGTTGGATACCCTAGGGGTGGGGGGCGCCACCCTTGCCTTGGGGGGCAAGGCACCCCCTTGGCCGCCGCCCGCCCTAGGAGATTGGATCTCCTAGGGCTGGCGCCCCCCTAGGGACCCTATATATAGTGGGCGGGAGGGAGGGCTGCCGCACCCAAGCCCCTGGCCTCTCCCTCTCCCTCCCGTGACACTCCTCTGTCTCCCTTCGCTTGGCGAAGCCCTGCCGAGATCACCGTTGCTTCCACCACCACGCCGTCGTGCTGCTGGATCTTCATCAACCTCTCCTTCCCCCTTGCTGGATCAAGAAGGAGGAGACATCTTCCCAACTCTAGGTGTGTTGAATGAGGAGGTGTTGTCCTTTCGGCACTTGGTCATCGGTGATTTGGATCACGACGAGTACGACTCCATCAACCCCGTTCTCTTGAACGCTTCCGCGCGCGATCTACAAGGGTATGTAGATGCACTCCTCTCTCCCTCGTTGCTAGATGACTCCATAGATTGATCTTGGTGATGCGTAGAAAATTTTAAAATTCTGCTACGTTCCCCAACAGTGGTATCAGAGCTAGGTCTATGCGTAGTTTCTATGCACGAGTAGAACACAAAGTAGTTGTGGGCGTCGATATTTTCAATTATCTTGCCATTACTAGTCTTTTCTTGATGAAGCGGCCCGGACCGACCTTACACGTACGCTTACGTGAGACTGGTTCACCGACTGACATGCACTAGTTGCATAAGGTGCCTGGCGGGTGTCTGTCTCTCCCACTTTAGTCGGATCGGATTCGATGAACAGGGTCCTTATGAAGGGTAAATAGAAATTGGCAATTCACGTTGTGGTCTTGGCATAGGTAAGAAACGTTCTTGCTAGAAACCTATAGCAGCCACGTAAAAACTTGCAACAACAATTAGAGGACGTCTAACTTGTTTTTGCAGCAAGTGTTTTGTGATGTGATATGGCCAAAGGATGTGATGAATGATATATGTGATGTATGAGATGATCATGTTCTTGTAATAGGAATCACGACTTGCATGTCGATGAATATGACAACCGACAGGAGCCATAGGAGTTGTCTTTATTTATTTATGACCTGCGTGTCAACATAAACGTCATGTAATTACTTTACTTTATTGCTAAAGCATTATCCATAGTAGTAGAAGTAATAGATGACGAGACAGCTTCAAGAAGACACGATGATGGAGATCATGATGATGGAGATCATGGTGTCATGCCGGTGACAACGATGATCATGGAGCCCCGAAGATGGAGATCAAAAGGAGCAAATGATATTGGCCATATCATGTCACTATTTGATTGCATGTGATGTTTATCACGTTTCACATCTTATTTGCTTAGAACGACGGTAGCTTAAATAAGATGATCCCTCGTAATAATTTCAAGAAAGTGTTCCCCCTAACTGTGCACCGTTGCGAAGGTTCGTTGTTTCGAAGCACCACGTGATGATCAGGTGTGATAGATTCTAACGTTCGAATACAACGGGTGTAAGCCAGATTTACACATGCAATACACTTAGGTTGACTTGACGAGCCTAGCATGTACATACATGGCCTCGGAACACAGAAGACCGAAAGGTCGAGCATGAGTCGTATAGAAGATATGATCAACATGAAGATGTTCACCGATGTTGACTAGTCCGTCTCACGTGATGATCGGACACGGCCTAGTTGACTCGGATCATGTTTCACTTAGATGACTAGAGGGATGTCTATCTGAGTGGGAGTTCATTGAGTAATTTGATTAGATGAACTTAATTATCATGAACTTAGTCTAAAATCTTTACAATATGCCTTGTAGATCAAATGGCCCACGTTGTCCTCAACTTCAACGCGTTCCTAGAGAAAACCAAGCTGAAAGATGATGGCAGCAACTATACGGACTGGGTCCGGAACCTAAGGATCATCCTCATAGCTGCCAAGAAAGATTATGTCCTAGAAGCACCGCTAGGTAACACACCTGTCCCAGAGAACCAAGACGTTATGAACTCTTGGCAGTCACGTGCCGATGATTACTCCCTCGTTCAGTGCGGCATGCTTTACAGCTTAGAACCGGGGCTCCAAAAGCGTTTTGAGAGACACGGAGCATATGAGATGTTCGAAGAGCTGAAAATGGTTTTCCAAGCTCATGCCCGGGTCGAGAGATATGAAGTCTCCGACAAGTTCTTCAGCTGTAAGATGGAGGAAAATAGTTCTGTCAGTGAGCACATACTCAAAATGTCTGGGTTGCATAACCGCTTGACTCAGTTGGGAGTTAATCTCCCGGATGACGCAGTCATTGACAGAATCCTTCAGTCGCTTCCACCGAGCTACAAGAGCTTTGTGATGAACTTCAATATGCAGGGGATGGAAAAGACCATTCCTGAGGTATATTCAATGCTGAAATCAGCGGAGGTAGAAATCAAAAAGGAACATCAAGTGTTGATGGTGAATAAAACCACTAAGTTCAAGAAAGGCAAGGGTAAAAAGAACTTTAAGAAGGACGGCAAGGGAGTTGCCGCGCCCGGTAAGCAAGCTGCCGGGAAGAAGCCAAAGAATGGACCCAAGCCCGAGACTAAGTGTTTTTATTGCAAGGGAAGTGGTCACTGGAAGCGGAACTACCCCAAATACTTAGCGGACAAGAAGGCCGGCAACACTAAAGGTATATGTGATATACATGTAATTGATGTGTACCTTACCAGTACTCGTAGTAGCTCCTGGGTATTTGATACCGGTGCGGTTGCTCACATTTGTAACTCAAAGCAGGAGCTGCGGAATAAACAGAGACTGGCGAAGGACGAGGTGACGATGCGCGTCGGGAATGGTTCCAAGGTCGATGTGATCGCCGTCAGCACGCTACCTCTACATTTACCTACGGGATTAGTTTTAAACCTCAATAATTGTTATTTAGTGCCAGCTTTGAGCATGAACATTGTATCAGGATCTCGTTTAATTCGAGATGGCTACTCATTTAAATCCGAGAATAATGGTTGTTCTATTTATATGAGAGATATGTTTTATGGTCATGCTCCGTTGGTGAATGGTTTATTCTTAATGAATCTCGAGCGTAATGTTACACATATTCATAGTGTGAATACCAAAAGATGTAAGGTTGATAATGATAGTCCCACATACTTGTGGCACTGCCGCCTTGGTCACATAGGTGTCAAATGCATGAAGAAGCTCCATGCAGATGGACTTTTGGAGTCTCTTGATTACGAATCATTTGACACGTGCGAACCATGCCTCATGGGTAAAATGACCAAGACTCTGTTCTCAGGAACAATGGAGCGAGCAACCAACTTATTGGAAATCATACATACTGATGTGTGCGGTCCAATGAGTGTTGAGGCTCGCGATGGCTATCGTTATGTTCTCACCCTCACAGATGACTTGAGTAGATATGGGTATGTCTACTTAATGAAACACAAGTCTAAGACCTTTGAAAAGTTCAAGGAATTTCAGAGTGAGGTTGAGAATCAACGTGACAAGAAAATCAAGTTCTTACGATCAGATCATGGGGGAGAATACTTGAGTCACGAATTTGGCACACACTTAAGAAAATGTGGAATAGTTTCACAACTCACGCCGCCTGGAACACCTCAGCGTAATGGTGTGTCCGAATGTCGTAATCGCACTCTATTGGATATGGTGCGATCTATGATGTCTCTTACCGATCTACCGCTATCATTTTGGGGCTATGCTTTAGAGATTGCCGCATTCACTTTAAATAGGGCTCCATCGAAATCCGTTGAGACGACACCGTATGAATTATGGTTTGGGAAGAAACCTAAGTTGTCATTTCTAAAAGTTTGGGGATGCGATGCTTATGTCAAGAAACTTCAACCTGAAAAGCTCGAACCCAAATCGGAAAAATGCGTCTTCATAGGATACCATAAAGAAACTATTGGGTATACCTTCTACCTTAGATCCGAAGGCAAGATCTTTGTTGCCAAGAATGGGTCCTTTCTAGAGAAAGAGTTTCTCTCGAAAGAAATAAGTGGGAGGAAAGTAGAACTTGATGAAGTATTACCTCTTGAACCGGTAAGTGATACTGCTCAAGAAAATGTTCCTGAGGTGCCTGCACCGACTAGAGAGGAAGTTAATGATGATGATCATGAAACTTCAGATCAAGTTGCTACTGAAATTCGTAGGTCCACAAGGACACGTTCCGCACCAGAGTGGTACGGCAACCCTGTCTTGGAAATCATGTTGTTAGACAACGGTGAACCTTCGAACTATGAAGAAGCGATGGCGGGGCCGGATTCCGACAAATGGCTGGAAGCCATGAAATCTGAGATAGGATGCATGTATGAGAACGAAGTATGGACTTTGACTGACTTGCCCGATGATCGGCGAGCCATAGAAAATAAATGGATCTTTAAGAAGAAGACAGACGCGGATGGTAATGTAACCATCTATAAAGCTCGGCTTGTCGCTAAGGGTTATCGACAAGTTCAAGGGGTTGACTACGATGAGACTTTCTCACCCGTAGCGAAGTTGAAGTCCGTCCGAATCATGTTAGCAATTTCCGCATTCTATGACTATGAGATATGGCAAATGGACGTCAAAACGGCATTCCTTAATGGTTTCCTTAAGGAAGAATTGTATATGATGCAGCCGGAAGGTTTTGTCGATCTTAAGAATGCTGACAAGGTGTGCAAGCTCCAATGCTCGATTTATGGACTGGTGCAAGCATCTCGGAGTTGGAACATTCGTTTTGATGAGATGATCAAAGCGTTTGGGTTTACGCAGACTTATGGAGAAGCCTGCATTTACAAGAAAGTGAGTGGGAGCTCTGTAGCATTTCTCATATTGTATGTGGATGACATACTGTTGATGGGAAATGATATAGAATTCTTGGAAAGCATAAAGGCCTACTTGAACAATTGTTTTTCAATGAAGGACCTTGGAGAAGCTGCTTATATATTAGGGATAAAGATCTATAGAGATAGATCGAGACGCCTCATTGGTCTTTCACAAAGTATGTACCTTGACAAGATATTGAAGAAGTTCAAAATGGATCAGTCAAAGAAGGGGTTCTTGCCTGTATTGCAAGGTACGAGATTGAGCACGGTTCAATGCCCGACCACGGCAGAAGATAGAGAAAGTATGAGTGTCGTCCCCTATGCCTCGGCCATAGGGTCTATCATGTATGCTATGCTGTGTACCAGACCTGATGTAAACCTTGCCGTAAGTTTGGTAGGAAGGTACCAAAGTAATCCCGGCATGGAACGCTGGACAGCGGTCAAGAATATCCTGAAATACCTGAAAAGGACTAAGGATATGTTTCTCGTTTATTGAGGTGACGAAGAGCTCATCGTAAAGGGTTATGTCGATGCTAGCTTCGACACAGATCTGAATGACTCTAAATCACAAACCGGATACGTGTATATTTTGAATGGTGGGGCAGTAAGCTGGTGCAGTTGCAAGCAAAGCGTTGTGGCGGGATCTACATGTGAAGCGGAGTACATGGCAGCCTCAGAGGCAGCACAAGAAGCAGTCTGGGTGAAGGAGTTCATTACCGACCTAGGAGTCATACCCAATGCGTCGGGCCCAATGACTCTCTTCTATGACAACACTGGAGCTATTGCCCTTGCCAAGGAGCCCAGGTTTCACAGGAAGACTAGGCATATCAAGCGTCGCTTCAACTCCATTCGTGAAAGTGTTCAAAATGGAGACATAGAGATTTGTAAAGTACATACGGACCTGAATGTGGCAGATCCGTTGACTAAACCTCTCCCTAGAGCAAAACATGATCAACACCAGAACTGCATGGGTGTTCGATTCATCACAATGTAACTGGACTATTGACTCTAGTGCAAGTGGGAGACTGTTGGAAATATGCCCTAGAGGCAATAATAAAATGGTTATTATTATATTTCTTTGTTCATGATAATTGTCTATTATTCATGCTATAATTGTGTTATCCGGAAATCGTAATACATGTGTGAATACATAGACCACGACAAGTCCCTAGTGAGCCTCTAGTTGACTAGCTCGTTGATCAAAAGATAGTCATGGTTTCTTGACTATGAACATTGGATGTCATTGATAGCGGGATCACATCATTTGGAGAATGATGTGATGGACAAGACCCAATCCTAAGCATAGCTCAAAGATCGTGTAGTTCGTTTGCTGTAGCTTTTCCAAATGTCAAGTATCATTCCTTAGACCATGAGATTGTGCAACTCCCGGATACCGTAGGAGTGCTTTGGGTGTGCCAAACGTCACAACATAACTGGGTGACTATAAAGGTACACTACAGGTATCTCCGAAAGTGTCTGTTGGGTTGGCACGAATCGAGACTGGGATTTGTCACTCCGCATGATGGAGAGGTATCTCTGGGCCCACTCGGTAATGCATCATCATAATGATCTCAATGTGACCAAGTGGTTTATCACGGGATCATGCATTACGGTACGAGTAAAGTGACTTGCCGGTAACGAGATTGAACGAGGTATTGGGATACCGACGATCGAGTCTCGGGCAAGTAACGTACCGATTGACAAAGGGAATTGTATACGGATTGATTGAATCCTTGACATCATGGTTCATCCGATGAGATCATCGAGGAGCATGTGGCAGCCAACATGGGTATCCAGATCTCGCTGTTGGTTATTGACCGGAGAGTCGTCTCGGTCATGTCTGCATGTCTCCCGAACCCGTAGGGTCTACACACTTAAGGTTCGGTGACGCTAGGGTTGTTGAGATATTAGCATACGGTAACCCAAAAGTTGTTTGGAGTCCCAGATGAGATCCCGGACGTCACGAGGAGTTCCGGAATGGTCCGGAGGTGAAGCTTTATATATAGGAAGTCAAGTTTCGGCCATCGGGAAAGTTTCGGGGGTAATCAGTATTATACCGGGACCACCGGAAGGGTCCCGGGGGTCCACCGGGTGGGGCCACCTATCCTGGAGGGCCCCATGGGCTGAAGTGGGAGGGGAACCAGCCCCTAGTGGGCTGGTGCGCCCCCCTTGGGCCTCCCCCTGCGCCTAGGGTTGGAAACCCTAGGGGTGGGGGGCGCCATCCTTGCCTTGGGGGGCAAGGCACCCCCTTGGCCGCCGCCCGCCCTAGGAGATTGGATCTCCTAGGGCCGGCGCCCCCTCTAGGGACCCTATATATAGTGGGGGGAGGGAGGGCTGCCGCACCCAAGCCCCTGGCCTCTCCCTCTCCCTCCCGTGACACTCCTCCGTCTCCCTTCGCTTGGCGAAGCCCTGCCGAGATCACCGTTGCTTCCACCGCCACGCCGTCGTGCTACTGGATCTTCATCAACCTCTCCTTCCCCCTTGCTGGATCAAGAAGGAGGAGACGTCTTCCCAACCGTACGTGTGTTGAACGCGGAGGTGCTGTCCGTTCGGCACTTGGTCATCGGTGATTTGGATCACGACGAGTACGACTCTATCAACCCCGTTCTCTTGAACGCTTCCGCACGTGATTTACAAGGGTATGTAGATGCACTCCTCTCTCCCTTGTTGCTAGATGACTCCATAGATTGATCTTGGTGATGCGTAGAAAATTTTAAAATTCTGCTACGTTCCCGAACACTTATGCTTCTACGACTATCGCTACCGTTTAGTGATAAAGTAAAGCATTACAGGGCGTTTGCATTGCATACAATAAAGTGACAACCATATGGCTCCTGACAGTTGCCGATAACTCGATTACAAAACATGATCATCTCATACAATAAAATATAGCATCATGCCTTGACCATATCACATCACAACATGTCATGCAAAAACAAGTTAGACATTCTCTACTTTGTTGTTGCAAGTTTTACGTGGCTGCTACGGGTTGAGCAAGAACCGTTCTTACGTACACAACAATACCACAACGATAGTTCGTCAAGTTAGTGCTATTTAAACCTTCTCAAGGAACGGGCGTAGCCACATCAGTTCAACTAAAGTTGGAGAAACTGACAGCCGCCAGCCATGTGTGTGCAAAGCACGTCGGTAGAACCAGTCTCGCGTAAGCGTACGCGTAATGTCGGTCCGGGCCGCTTCATCCAACAATACCACCGAACCAAAGTATGACATGCTGGTAAGCAGTATGACTTGTATCGCCCACAACTCACTTGTCTTCTACTCATGCAAATAACATCAACGCATAAAACCTGGCTCGGATGCCACTGTTCAGGAACATAGTAATTTCAAAAAATTCCTACGCACACACAAGATCATGGTGATGCATAGCAACAAGAGGGGAGAGTGTTGTCCACGTACCCTCGTAGACCGAAAGTGAAAGCGTTAGCACAACGCGGTTGATGTAGTCATACGTCTTCACGATCTGACTGATCAAGTACCAAACACACGACACCTCCGAGTTCAGCACACGTTCAGCTCGATGACGTCCCTCGAACTCCGAACCAGCCGAGCTTTGAGGGAGAGTTCCGTCAGCATGATGGCGTGGAGACGATGATGATGTTCTACGAACACAGGGCTTCGCCTAAGCACCGCTACAATATTATCGAGGTGGATTATGGTGGAGGGGGGCACCGCACACGGCTAATAGATCAAGAGATCAATTGTTGTGTCTCCAAGGGGTGCCCCCTCCCCGTATATAAAGGAGTGGACGAGGGGGAGGTCCGTCCCTCTCTATGGCGCGCCCTAGGAGGAGTCCTACTCCCACCGGGAGTAGGATTCCCCCCTTCCAAGTAGTAGGAGTAGGAGTGAAGGAAAGGGGAGAGAGAAGAGAAGGAAGGAGGGGGCGCAGCCCCTCCCCCGAGTCCAATTCGGACTAGGCCTTGGGGGGGCGCCGAGCCTCTCCTCTCTCTTTCCCCTAAAGCCCAATAAGGCCCATATACTCCCCGGCGAATTCCTGTAACTCTTCGGTACTCCGAAAAATACCCGAACCACTCGGAACCTTTCCGATGTCCGAATATAGTCATCCAGTATATCGATCTTTACGTCTTGACCATTTCGAGACTCCTCTTCATGTCTCCGATCTCATCCGGTACTCCGAACTACCTTCGGTACATCAAAACACATAAACTCATAATATAACCGTCATCGAACTTTAAGCGTTCGGACCCTACGGGTTCGAGAACAATGTAGACATGACCGAGCACGTCTCCAGTCAATAACCAATAGCGGAACCTGGATGCTCATATTGGCTCCCACATATTCTACGAAGATCTTTATCGGTCAAACCGCATAACAACATACATTGTTCCCTTTGTCATCGGTATGTTACTTGCCCGAGATTCGATCGTTGGTATCTCAATACCTAGTTCAATCTAGCTACCGGCAAGTCTCTTTACTCATTCCGTAATACATCATCCCGCAACTAACTCATTAGTTACAATGCTTGCAAGGCTTATAGTGATGTGCATTACTAAGTGGGCCCAGAGATAGCTCTCCGACAATCAGAGTGACAAATCCTAATCTCGAAATACGCCAACCCAACAAGTACCTTCAGAGACACCTGTAGAGCACCTTTATAATCACCCAGTTACGTTGTGATGTTTGGTAGCACACAAAGTGTTCCTCCGGTAAACGGGAGTTGCATAATCTCAGTCATAGGAACATGTATAAGTCATGAAGAAAGCAATAGCAGTATACTAAATGATCAAGTGCTAAGCTAACGGAATGGGTCAAGTCAATCACATCATTCTCCTAATGATTTGATCCCGTTAATCAAATGACAACTCATGTCTATGGCTAGGAAACATAACCATCTTTGATCAACGAGCTAGTCAAGTAGAGGCATACTAGTGACACTCTGTTTGTCTATGTATTCACACAAGTATTATGTTTCCGGTTAATACAATTCTAGCATGAATAATAAACATTTATCATGAAATAAGGAAATAAATAATAACTTTATTATTGCCTCTAGGGCATATTTCCTTCAGGGGCACGCCTATCCCCCACCCCCAGGCGCGCCCTCCACCCTCGTGGGCCCCTGTTGCTCCACCGACGTACTCCTTCCTCCTATATATACCTACGTACCCCCAAACGATCAGATACGGAGCCAAAACCCTAATTCCACCGCCGTAACTTTCTGTATCCACGAGATCCCATCTTGGGTCCTGTTCTGGAGCTCCGCCGGAGGGGGCATCAATCACGGAGGGCTTCTACATCAACACCATAGCCCTTCCGATGAAGTGTGAGTAGTTTACCTCAGACCTTCGGGTCCATAGTTATTAGCTAGATGGCTTCTTCTCTCTTTTTGGATCTCAATACAAAGTTCTCCCCCTCTCTCGTGGAGATCTATTCGACGTAATCTTCTTTTGCGGTATGTTTGTTGAGACTGATGAATTGTGGGTTTATGATCAAGTTTATCTATGAACAATATTTGAATCTTCTCTGAATTCTTTTATGTATGATTGGTTATCTTTGCAAGTCTCTTCGAATTATCAGTTTGGTTTGGCCTACTAGATTGATCTTTCTTGCAATGGGAGAAGTGCTTAGCTTTGGGTTCAATCTTGCGGTGTCCTTTCCCAGTGACAGTAGGGGCAGCAAGGCACGTATTGTATTGTTGCCATCGAGGATAACAAGATGGGGTTTTTATCATATTGCATGAATTTATCCCTCTACATCATGTCATCTTGCTTAAAGCGTTACTCTGTTCTTATGAACTTAATACTCTAGATGCATGCTGGATAGCGGTCGATGTGTGGAGTAATAGTAGTAGATGCAGGCAGGAGTCAGTCTACTTGTCTCAGACGTGATGCCTATATACATGATCATACCTAGATATTCTCATTACTATGCGCAATTCTGTCAATTGCTCAATAGTAATTTGTTCACCCACCGTAAAATACTCATGCTCTTGAGAGAAGCCACTAGTGAAACCTATGGCCCCCGGGTCTATCTTCCATCATGTTAATCTTCCAACACTTAGTTATTTTCATTGCCTTTTATTTTACTTTGCATCTTTATCATAAAAATACCAAAAATATTATCTTATCATATCTATCAGATCTCACTCTCGTCAGTGACTGTGTAGGGATTGACAACCCCTTACCGCGTTGGTTTCGAGGATTTATTTGTTTTGTGTAGGTGCGAGGGACTCACGCGTAGCCTCCTACTAGATTGATACCTTGATTCTCAAAAACTGAGGGAAATACTTACGCTACTTTGCTGCATCACCCTTTCCTCTTCAAGGGAAAACCAACACAGTGCTCAAGAGGTAGAAAGAAGGATTTCTGGCGCCGTTGCCGGGGAGGCTCACGCAAAGTCAAGTTATAATTTTATCTCCCGTCAACGAGCCATTTCTGGTGGCGTTGCCGGGGAGGTCTACGCAAAAGTCAATATACCAAGTACCCATCACAAACCCTTATCTCCCGCATTACATTATTTGCCATTTGCCTCTCATTTTCCTCTCCCCCACTTCACCCTTGCCAGTTTATTCGCCCTCTCTCTCTCTATCCTCCCTCTCTTTCTCTATTTGCCTCTTTTTTTGCCCGTTCCTCGTTTTCTTGTGTGTTGGATTGCTTGCTTGTCACAATGGCTCAAGATAACACTAAATTGTGTGACTTTACCAATACCAACAACAATGATTTTATTAGCACTCCGATTGCTCCTCTTACCGATGCTGAATCTTGTGAAATTAATGTTGCCTTGCTGAATCTTGTCATGAAAGATCCGTTTTCCGACCTTCCTAGTGAAGATGCCGCTACACATCTAAATAGCTTCGTTGATTTCTATGCTATGCAAAAGAAGAAAGATGTGGACAATGATATTTGGTTGCAGGGTTACTTGAGAGAGACCATCTTCATCCTACGCCTCCTACGGATTGATAAACCTTAGGTCATCCACTTGAGGGAAATTTGCTACTGTCCTACAAACCTCTGCACTTGGAGGCCCAACAACGTCTACAAGAAGAAGGTTGTGTAGTAGACATCAAGCTCTTTTCTGGCGCCGTTGCCGGGGAGGTGAGTGCTTGAAGGTATATCTTTAGATCTTGCAATCGAGTCTTTTAATTTCTTGTTTTATCACTAGTTTAGTTTATAAAAGAAAATTACAAAAAAAGTGGAATTGAGTTTGTCTCATATGCTTCACCTTTTTAATATGTTTCGTGAGTATGATGGAAAGGATAATTGTGCTCAAGTGCTAGAAGAAGAAATATATAAAATGCTTGGCACTAAATCTTTGAATGATGAGCATGATTGCAATGTTGTTAGTATGAATTCCTTGAATACCCATGATGCTAATGATATGCAAAGCCACAAGCTTGGGGAAGCTATGTTTGATGAAGATGATATTTTTTGTCCCCCAAATTTTGATGAGCAAATTTATTATGATGAAAGCATTCCTCCTATCTATGATGATTATTGTGATGACACGTATTCTTTAAACAATAATGATAACAATGAAACTTGTCATCTTTATTTCAATTTTCAATCCATTATAGTTACTTTGTTGAGTTTGCTCCCACTATTATTCATAAGAAGAATTTTGCTTGTGAGGAGAGTAATGAAATTTCTATGCTTGTAGATCATGAAAAGAATGCTTTAGGTGCTGGTTATATTGTTGAATTCATTCATGATGCTACTGAAAATTATTATGAGGGAGGAACATATGCTTGTAGGAATTGCAATAATATCAAGTTTCCTCTCTATGTGCTTAAAGTTTTGAAGTTATGCTTGTTTTGATTTCCTATGAAAGTTGATTATTGTTCCCATAAGTTGTTTGCTCACAAAATCCCTATGCATAGGAAGTATGTTAGACTTAAATGTGCTATTCATATTCTTCATGATGCTCTCTTTATGTTTCAATTCTTATCATTTATGTGAGCATCATTGAAATCATCATGCCTAGCTAGGGGCGTTAAACGATAGCGCTTGTTGGGAGGCAACCCAATTTTATTTTAGCTCCTTGCTTTTTGTTCCTGTTTAATAATAAATAATCCATCTAGTCTCTATTTATATGTGGTTTTATGCTTTTAATTAGTGTTTGTACCAAGTAGAACCTTTGGGAAGACTTGGGGAAAGTCTTGTTGATCATGCTGTAAAAAACAGAAACTTTATAAGAGCGTGTTCCTCTAGTTCCTTTGAAAATAAAGATGAAGATCTAAAATTTATTGAGGTGTCCCCTATTAAATCTTTGTTTTGCAATATAAATCTTGATAATGATGGGACTGAATATGATCCACCTTTACCTAGAAGGCGTTTCAAAAATTTGGAGTTTTTAGATCTTGATGCTAAATTTGATAAAAGTGGGATTGAAGAGATCAAAACTCTAGATGTTAATGAACCTACTATTTTGGATTTCAAGGAATTTAGTTATGATAGCTGCTGTTTGATAGATTGTATTTCCTTGTTGCAATCCGTGCTAAATTCTCCCCATGCTTATAGTCAAAATAAAGCTTTTACCAAACATATCGTTGATGCTTTGATGCAATCTTATGAAGAAAAACTTGAGTTGGAAGTTTCTATCCCTAGAAAACTTTATGATGAGTGGGAACCAACTATTAAAATTAAAATTAAAGATCATGAATGCTATGCTTTGTGTGATTTGGGTGCTAGTGTTTCCATGATTCCAAAGACTTTGTGTGATTTGTTAGATTTCCGCGATTTTGATGATTGCTCTTTAAACTTGCACCTTGAGGATTCCACTATTAAGAAACCTATGGGAAGAATTAATGATGTTCTTATTGTTGCAAATAGGAACTATGTGCTCATAGATTTTATTGTTCTTGACATAGATTGCAACCCTTCATGTCCTATTATTCTTGGTAGACCTTTCCTTAGAACGATTGGTGCAATTATTGATATGAAGGAAGGAAATATTAGATTACAATTTCGTTAAGGAAAGGCACGGAACACTTTCCTATAAAGAAAATTAAATTACCTTATGAATCTATTATGAGAGCCACTTATGGATTGCCTACCAAAGATGGCAATACCTAGATCTATCCTTGCTTTTTATGCCTAGCTAGGGGCGTTAAACGATAGCACTTGTTGGGAGGCAACCCAATTTTATTTGTATTCCTTTCCTTTTGCTCCTGTTTAGTAATAGATAATTTATCTAGCCTCTGTTTTGGTTGTGTTTTTTGTGTTTAATTAGTGTTTGTGCCAAGTAGAACCATTGGGAAGACTTGGGGAAAGTCTTGTTAATCTTGCTGTAAAAAACAGAAACTTAAGCGCTCACGAGAACTGCTGCCATTTTTATTTGGAAAGTGTTATTTAGTTAATTATTTTTTGCAGATTATTAATAGATAAATTACTCACGTCCAGCAATTTGTTTTAGAATTTTTGGGGTTCCAGATCTTGCGCTAGCTACAGATTACTACAGACTGTTCTGTTTTTGACAGATTCTGTTTTTCGTGTGTTGTTTGCTTATTTTGATGAATCTATGGCTAGTAAAATAGTTTATAAACCATAGAGAAGTTGGAATACAGTAGGTTTAACACCAATATAAATAAAGAATGAGTTCATTACAGTATCTTGAAGTGGTGTTTTGTTTTATTTTGCTAACGGAGCTCACGAGATTTTCTACTTTAAGTTTTGTGTTGTGAAGTTTTCAAGTTTTGGGTAAGGATTTGATGGATTATGGAACAAGGAGTGGCAAGAGCCTAAGATTGGGGATGCCCATGGCACCGCCAAGATAATCTAAGGACACCAAAAAGCCAAAGCTTGGGGATGCCCTGGAAGGCATCCCCTCTTTCGTCTACTTCCATCGGTAACTTTACTTGGAGCTATATTTTTATTCAGCACATGATATGTGTTTTGCTTGGAGCGTCTTGTATGATTTGAGTCCTTGATTTTTATTTTACCACAATCATCTTTGCTGTACACACCTTTTGAGAGAGACACACATGATTCAGAATTTATTAGAATACTCTATGTGCTTCACTTATATCTTTTGAGTTATATGGTTTTGCTCTAGTACTTCACTTATATCTTTTAGAGCACAGTGGTGGATTTGTTTTATAGGAACTATTGATCTCTCATGCTTCACTTAGATTATTTCGAGAGTCTTAAATAGCATGGTAATTTTCTCAAATAATCCTAATATGCTAGGTATTCAAGATTAGTAAAAACTTTCTTATGAGTGTTTTGAATACTAAGAGAAGTTTGATGCTTGATGATTGTTTTGAGATATGGAGATAGTGATATTAAAGTTGTGCTAGTTGAGTAGTTGTGAATTTGAGAAATACCTGTGTTGAAGTTTGCAAGTCCCGTAGCATGCACGTATGGTAAACATTATGTAACAAATTTGAAACATGAGGTGTTCTTTGATTGTCCTCCTTATGAGTGGCGGTCGGGGACGAGCGATGGTCTTTTCCTACCAATCTACCCCCCTAGGAGCATGTGCGTAGTGCTTGGTTTTTTATGACTTGTAGATTTTTGCAATAAGTATGTGAGTTCTTTATGACTAATGTTGAGTCCATGGATTATACGCACTCTCACCTTTCCATCATTGCTAGCCTCTTCGGTACCGTGCATTGCCCTTTCTCACACTGAGAGTTGGTGCAAACTTCACCGGTGCATCCAAACCCCGTGATATGATACGCTCTTTCACACATAAACTTCCTTATATCTTCCTCAAGACAGCCACCATACCTACCTATTATGGCATTTCCATATCCATTCCGAGATATATTGCCATGCAACTTTCCACCATCCTGTTTATCATGACACGTTCATCATTGTCATATTGTTTAGCATGATCATGTAGTTGACATAGTATTTGTGGCAAGGCCACCGTTCATAATTCTTTCATACATGTCACTCTTGGTTCATTGCATATCCCGGTACACCGCCGGAGGCATTCATATAGAGTCATACCTTGTTCTAGTATCGAGTTGTAAATAAATAGAAGTGTGACGATCATCATTTAATAGAGCATTGTCCCAATAAAAAAAGGCCAAATAAAAAAAGGCCCAAAAAAGGAAATGAAAAGGGACAATGCTACTATCCTTTTTTTTTTCCAAACTTGTGCTTCAAAGTAGCACCATGATCTTCATGATAGAGAGTCTCTTGTTTTGTCACTTTCATATACTAGTGGGAATTTTTCATTATAGAACTTGGCTTGTATATTCCAACAATGGGCCTCCTCAAATGCCCTAGTTCTTCGTGAGCAAGCAAGTTGGATGCACACCCACTAGTTTCTTTTGTTGAGCTTTCATACATTTATAGCTCTAGTGCATCTGTTGCATGGCAATCCCTACTCCTTGCATTAACATCAATCGATGGGCATCTCCATAGCTCATTGATTAGCCTCGTTGATGTGAGACTTTCTCTTTTTTTGTCTTCTCCACATAACCCCCATCATTATAATCTATTCCACTCATAGTGCTATATCCATGGCTCACGCTCATGTATTGCGTGAAGGTTTATAAAGTTTGAGATTACTAAAGTATGAAACAATTGCTTGGCTTGTCATCGGGGTTGTGCATGATGAGAGCATTCTTGTGTGACGAAAATGGAGCATGGCTAAACTATATGATTTTGTAGGGATGAAGTTTCTTTGGCCATGTTATTTTGAGAAGACATAATTGCTTAGTTAGTATGCTTGAAGTATTATTATTTCTATGTCAAAATTAAACTTTTATCTTGAATCTTTCGGATATGAATATTCATGCCACAATTAAGAAGAATTACATTGAAATTAGGCCTAGTAGCATTCCACATCAAAAATTCTGTTTTTATCATTTACCTACTCGAGGACGAGCAAGAATTAAGCTTGGGGATGCTTGATACGTCTCCAACGTATCTATAATTTTTGATTGCTCCATGCTATATTATCTTCTGTTTTGGACATTATTGGGCTTTATTATTCACTTTTATATTATTTTTGGGACTAACCTATTAACCGGAGGCCCAACCCAGAATTGTTGTTTTTTTTGCCTATTTCAGAGTTTCACAGAAAAAGAATATCAAATGGAGTCCAAATGGAATGAAACCTTCGGGAACGTGATTTTCGGAACGAACATGATCCAGGAGACTTGGACCCTGCGTCAAGAAATAGAGGAGGAGGCCACGAGGTAGGGGGCGTGCCTACCCCCCAGGCGCGCCCTCCACCCTCGTGGGCCCCCCTGTTGCTCCACCGACGTACTCCTTCCTCCTATATATACCTACGTACCCCAAACGATCAGATATGGAGCCAAAACCCTAATTCCACCGCTGTAACTTTCTGTATCCACAAGATCCCATCTTGGGGCCTGTTCCGGAGCTCCGCCGGAGGGGGCATCGATCACGGAGGGCTTCTACATCAACACCATAGCCCTTCTGATGAAGTGTGAGTAGTTTACCTCAGACCTTCGGGTCCATAGTTATTAGCTAGATGGCTTCTTCTCTCTTTTCGGATCTCAATACAAAGTTCTCCCCCTCTCTCGTGGAGATCTATTCGATGTAATCTTCTTTTGCAGTGTGTTTGTTGAGACCGATGAATTGTGGGTTTATGATAAAGTTTATCTATGAAGAATATTTGAATCTTCTCTGAATTCTTTTATGTATGATTGGTTATCTTTGCAAGTCTCTTTGAATTATCAGTTTGGTTTGGCCTACTAGATTGATCTTTCTTGCAATGGGAGAAGTGCTTAGCTTTGGGTTCAATCTTGCGGTGTCCTTTCCCAGTGACAGTAGGGGCAGCAAGGCACGTATTGTATTGTTGCCATCGAGGATAACAAGATGGGGTTTTTATCATATTGCATGAATTTATCCCTCTACATCATGTCATCTTGCTTAAAGCGTTACTCTGTTCTTATGAACTTAATACTCTAGATGCATGCTGAATAGCGGTCGATGTGTGGAGTAATAGTAGTAGATGCAGGCAGGAGTCGGTCTACTTGTCTCAGACGTGATGCCTATATATATGATCATACCTAGATATTCTCATAACTATGCGCAATTCTGTCAACTGCTCCACAGTAATTTGTTCACCCACCGTAAAATACTTATGCTCTTGAGAGAAGCCACTAGTGAAACCTATGGCCCCCGGTCTATCTTCCATCATATTAATCTTCCAACACTTAGTTATTTTCATTGCCTTTTATTTTACTTTGCATTTTTATCTTAAAAATACCAAAAATATTATCTTATCATATCTATCAGATCTCACTCTCGTAAGTGACCGTGTAGGGATTGACAACCCCTTACCATGTTGGTTGCGAGGATTTATTTGTTTTGTGTAGGTGCAAGGGACTCGCGCGTAGCCTCCTACTGGATTGATCCCTTGGTTCTCAAAAACTGAGGGAAATACTTACGCTACTTTGCTGCATCACCCTTTCCTCTTCAAGGGAAAACCAACGCAGTGCTTAAGAGGTAGCAAGGAGTCTCAAAATGGTCGAGACGTAAAGATCAATATATTGGAAGCCTATGTTTGGACATCGAAATGGTTCTGGGTGAAATTGGGAGTATAAAGGAGCACCGGGAGGTTACCGGAAACCCCTGATACGTCTCCGACGTATCTATAATTTTTGATTCCTCCATGCTATATTTTCTACTGTTTTGGGCAATATTGGGCTTTATTATCCACTTTTATATTATTTTTGGGACTAACCTATTAACCGGAGGCCCAGCCCAGATTTGTTGTTTTATGCCTATTTCAGTGTTTTGAAGAAAAGGAATATTAGACGGAGTCGAAACGGAACGAAGTCAACTCGAGAAGTTATTTTTGGAAGGAAACACACCTGATGGACTTGGACCCCACGTCAGAAGATACGGGAGCTGCCCACGAGGGTGGGGGCGCGCCCAGCTCCCTAGGGCGCGCCCCCTGTCTCGTGGGGCCCCCGTGGCTCCCCTGACGTGCTTCTTCTGCCTATATATCTCCATATACCCTAAAACTTCCAGAACGCACAATAGATCGGGAGTTCCGCCGCCAGAAGCCTCTGTAGCCACCGAAAACCAATCTAGACCCATTCCGGCACCCTGCCGGAGGGGGCAATCCCTCTCCGGTGGCCATCTTCATCATCCCGGTGCTCTCCATGACGAGGAGGGAGTAGTTCTCCCTCGGGGCTGAGGGTATGTACCAGTAGCTATGTGTTTGATCTCTCTCTCTCTCTCTCGTGTTCTTGAGATGATACGATCTTGATGTATCGCGAGCTTTGCTATTATATTTGGATGCTATGATGTTTCTTCCCCCCTCTACTCTCTTGTAATGAATCGAGTTTCCCCTTTGAAGTAATCTTATCAGATTGAGTCTTTAAAGACTTGAGAACACTTGATGTATGTCTTGTCGTGGATATCTGTGGTGACAATGGGATACCGCGTGCCACTTGATGTATGTTAAGGTGACGAACTTGCGGGTTCATGAACCTATGCATAGGGGTTGGCACACGTTTTCGTCGTGATTCTCCGGTAGATCTTTGGGGCACTCTTTGAGGTCCTTTGTGTTGGTTGAATAGATGAATCTGAGATTGTGTGATGCATATCGTATAATCATACCCACGGATACTTGAGGTGACATTGGAGTATCTAGGTGACATTAGGGTTTTGGTTGATTTGTATATTAAGGTGTTATTCTAGTACGAACTCTAGGGCTGTTTGTGACACTTATATGAATAGCCCAACGGATTGATTGGAAAGAATAACTTTGAGGTGGTTTTGTACCCTACCATAATCTCTTTGTTCGTTCTCCGCTATTAGTGACTTTGGAGTGACTCTTTGTTGCATGTTGAGGGATAGTTTTATGATCCAATTATGTTAGTATTGTTGAGAGGACTTGCACTAGCGAAACTATGAACCCTAGGCCTTATTTCCTATCATTGCAATACCGTTTACGCTCACTTTTATCATTAGTTACCTTGCTGTTTTTATAATTCCAGATTACAAATACCTTTATCTACTATCCATATACCACTTGTTTCACCATCTCTTCGCCGAACTAGTGCACCTATACAATTTACCATTGTATTGGGTGTGTTGGGGACACAAGAGACTCTTTGTTATTTGGTTGCAGGGTTGCTTGAGAGAGACCATCTTCATCCTACGCCTCCTACGGATTGATAAACCTTAGGTCATCCACTTGAGGGAAATTTGCTACTGTCCTACAAACCTCTGCACTTGGAGGCCCAACAACGTCTACAAGAAGAAGGTTGTGTAGTAGACATCAACCCCCGGGAAGTATATGGGCCTTATTGGGCCTTAGTGGAAGAGAGAGAAAAGCAGCAAAGGAGGGGGCGCCCCCCAAGCCCAATACGAATTGGGAAGGGCCCCCCCTTCCTTCTTCCTCCTCATTTCTTCTCTCCTGGAACCAACAAAGGGAAGGGGGGAATCCTACTCCCGGTGGGAGGACTCCCTTGGGGAACGCCTAGAGAGAACGGCCCCCTCCGCCTCCTCCACTCGTTTATATACGGGGGAGGGGGCACCCCATGGACACACAAGTTGATCATTGATCTTTAGCCGTGTGCAGTGCCCCCCTCCACCATAATCCACCTCGGTAATTGTCAGGACCCCAATTCTAAGTCACACCGATCTAGCCTGTAACACCTCATATCACTTTGCGGCCTCACGCACGGTATTCCCACGGGTGTCGCCTTACCATGGCCCGGGACCGTTTGCGCCTTTTGGCTCACGTATATGATAGTGTCGCTAGCATCCATATGACAGAGAACCCGGGCCAACATGACTAGTCGTGAACCCAAAGTGGCACTAACTTACGGGGACATGCATACATGAATCAACATCGAGCATGTCGGTCAGCAGCGTGTGAATCCGGGCTGTAGCACTGGGCTAACAGGACTCTGGATGTCACCGTGTGACATTTCCCCGAAGGGACAGACACAGGAACGAAGTGAATCACACGCCGGCCAGTCAAGTGCTCCGAAGCAGTAGTGCTGGGCTAGCAGGACTCCGGTGAACCGGGCTCTAGCGGATTACTATGGCTCATGGAAGCACAAGACTACATTTCCCCATAAGAGAGGCTACCAAGGATAAACAACTAGGTTGTCGGATCCCACGCATACCAAGCATTTCAATCATACACACAATATGCTCAATATGTGCAATACAACATGGCATCACAACAAGACTCTACGACTCAGAGTAATTATACATTAGGCTCCGAGGAGCGAGATATTACAAACATGGGTCTCATGACTGAACATTTAGAGCATACAAGTCAAAGCACATGCGGAAGCTTAACTTGTCTGAGTACAGATAACTAAAAATGAAGATAGCTGAGGAGCCTGACTATCTACAAGACCCTCCCAAGGGTACAAGATCGTAGCTGAGGTAACAAGCTAAACGTGGAAGTCCACGTGGAACTACTAGCGAGACTGAAGTCTCTCTACAAAACATAAATTAAGCAAACGTGAGTACAAATGTACCCAGCAAGACTTACATCAGAACTAACTACATATGCATCGGTATCAACAAAGGGGTGGTGGAGTTTAACTGCAGCAAGCCAGCTTTGACTCAGTGGCTATCCTGAACTACGACTGCAAGTAACACTTTTGAGGTGGCGCACACGAGTCCACAAATTCACCATACCAATACACCACTATGGATCCGCTCCCGTCTCCCTACGAGAACGCCAACCATAGCACTCACACTTATCTTGCGCATTTTAGAGTATCCACTTTCACTTGTCTATGAACTATGCAAGGGGTCCAAGTTTCCATATCCGAGGAATCCAGCTATTCGAATAAATAATGATAACCCTGCAGGGGTGTACTTCTTCACACACGCTCTCACCACTTACCACCATGTACACATCGTGTATCTCGGCAACCTTCAAGCGGAAGCCTGGCGAGGGAGTCAGCCACGACCTGACTAACCAACAAGTCTCTAGTCCAGGTTTATCGCCTATTCGGGTTCCATTCGCAAGGAGATCCGGCCGGGGTGTCGCTCACGGCCCCAAATGATGTGTGCAGGGTTCCCAAGCCCACCTCGACGGATGGATCTACGCTTGGTACAGCGTGCCATGGTGCCTAGTCTGTCCCAAGCCCACCTGTACCGGGTACCACTTGGTAGACTACTAACACAACCTACAAACACCAGAAACTAGTTGCAACACCTGGACACAGATCGAGTTGATTAATAAGTTGAGAGAGCTTGGAGCGCCTGTAGCCCAATGTGTGGTAGTAACTGTTCATGGATCACAAACACAGAACTCAGTTCCTGAGGACGGCTGCAATGAGACAACCCACCATGTACTCCTACATGGCCTCTCACTGCTACCTTTACCAAATCGTGTTCACACACTTAGCTCACACATAGTAGGACATGTTCATCACCATTCTAATTCATCCCCGATGAATCAGACCTGACTCAACTCTAAGCAGTAGCAGGCATGACAAACAAGCATGAATGAGTAGGCACATCAAGGCTCAAACAACTCCTACTCATGCTAGTGGGTTTCATCTATTTACTGTGGCAATGACAGGTCATGCAGAGGAAAAGGGGTTCAGCTACCGCAGCATGTAACAGTTGAATCGATGTTGTCCTAATGCAGTAAAAGAGAGCAGGAGCGAGGGAGTGGGATTGTATTGGAATAAACAAGGGGGTTTTGCTTGCCTGGCACTTCTGAAGATAGCATTGGGTCTTCATTAGTGTCAACGATCACAGCGTCGGAACAACGTCTACTGAGGGGGAACAACACCGGCAAACAGAGAAGAAACACAATCAATGCAATGCAACAATTATGATGCATGATTATGACATGGCAATATGATGTGATTTGGCCTAATGCAACTAGCAACACAATTAAGTGTAGTTGGTTTGAACCCAAGGTTCAAATTCAAACTCCAAATATGGTTATTTAAATGTCATTCATTGATTTGTCCTAAATAGTAGCCAAAATTTGTTCTAACATGCATGAAAATGGTACAGATGGATAGATTGAATTTTTCTGATAATTTTTCATATATAAATTATTTCATTTGGAGTTACGGTTTATTTTCTATGATTTTTCAAAGTTTAGGTTATTTTCTAAAAATAAATAAATCATTTAGATTTATTTAAAATCCAGAAAACATTACTGCGTCAGCAATGTGTAAGTATGACGTCATCAGGTCAAAGGAGCTGGCCCAAGTCAAAACTGACAGTGGGGCCCAGGTCAACGCTGAGGTGGCGGGTCAAAGCATTAGTTAATTTAAGCAGGGAAAAACCCTGTGGTTAATTATGAGGTGGGGCCCGGCTGTCTGTCACTCTAGGGGTTCGATTAGGAGGTGGTTAACACCTAAATAACCTCGCCACGTCAGCACGGCCGGAGATTAGCTGCGGGCGACCAAAACCGCGGCGGGCGCTCGCCAGAAACGCTGCTCCGGCAATGGTTCGACTCGCTAAGGGCACCAGGCTGAAGCCCTTCCTCCCGCGCATCCAACGGAGGCGGCAGGGGGCCGTAGGGTGGCTCGAGCTCGCCGGAAGCAAGCTCACGGTGGTGGCCGGAGTTCGGGTAAGGTTGGGAAAGGGGCTGTGGTGCACGGCGGAGCGAACGGCCGGGTGCTACGGCCTCCAGGTGATGTGCTGAGCACGGTGACGCGCTCCGTGGTGAGCTTGCACAGCTGTGGCCATAGCTACGCCATGGCCGGCAGCGAGAAGCTTTCGGCCGCGGTGGGAACGGAGCTAGGGGACGAGCGTAGGCACGAGAGTAGAGGGGAAAGGAAGAGGGGCTCACGGCGGGTCTGCAGGGGTGGTCGGCGGCCTCGGGGGCGCACTGTTAGTGGCGAATCGACCGACGAGGTGCCTCGGTGTCCGGCGATGGAAACATCTATGGTGGCGATGAAGCAGCGCGTCCGACACCGGGCGGATCGTCGAGGAGGAAGAGGCAGATGAGGCGGAGCTCGTGGACAGCTCGGAGAGGCGAGGCGGTGGCGGTGGCCGCGGGTACGGCGATCGGCGTCGGCGAGCTCGCTCGGTGGTGAGAGAGAGGGATCCAGGGGAGGGGAGGGAGAGAAGCGAGTGAGGGAGAGGAGAGAGGGGTCTCGGGGCGTCTCCGTGGCGTCACGAGGATGTCAGGGAGGCTGCCACCGCGAAGCAGGAGGTGGACGCCTCTGCGTGCACGCGTGCTACTTCGCCTCTGCCTACTGGCAGAGGTTGAAGACAGCGGTGCCCCTGGTGGGCTGGGCCGCCAAGTGGACTGGCCAGGTGGGCTGCCCAGGTGGGCTGCCCAGGTGAGTGCGAGGTAAGGTTGCCCTGTTTTATTTTTCTGTTATGTTTTCTGTTGTTTAATATTCCGCCACTGTTCAAAATTCAAAACAATTTCAAAACAGTGACAAAACCCTTTGAATAATTTTATGTTGCAGAATGGACATTTCCAAATGCACATAAAATGTTTCAAAGATATTTGAAATTATATTCTAGTTATATGAATATAACTCAAATTCAAATAGCTAATGATTTAAATTCAGAGTCCCAAAAATAAATCCTTAAAAATGTTCCTAAATTCTGGTTTGATATATAGCTCTTGCCAAAATTCTCAAACATTGCAAAAGGACATCTTGGAAACAAAGAATGAGATTTCCAGGGTTCTTTGCCCTTCTTTTATTTAAGTTTTTGAGGCTTCCACTTTCCTCAATTCCAAGTTTCAGAAATTTGGACATGATGCATGAGTGCTCTATGATGCAACTAATACAAGCAATAATCTAGGGCTGTGACAGTAATATCATAGCGGTGCTTAAGAGAAGCCCTGTTCCGGTAGCAACATCATCACCGTCATCACGTCGTCGTGCTGATGAAGCTCTCCCTCGAAGCTCTACTGGATCGTGAGTTCGTGGGACGTCACCGAGCCGAACGTGTGCAGATCGCGAAGGTGTCGTATCTTCGGTACTAGATCGGCCGATCGTCAAGACGTACGACTACATCAACCGCGTTGTCATAACGCTTCCGCTTATGGTCTACGAGGGTACGTAGACGATACTCTCCCCTCTCGTTGCTATGCATCACCATGATCTTGCGTGTGCGTAGGAATTTTTTTGAAATTACTGCGTTCCCCAATAGTGGTTTCAGAGCCAGGTTTATGCGTAGATGTCATATGCACGAGTAGAACACAAAGGAGTTGTGGGCGTGGGCATTTACATATTGCTTGCCGTCACTAGTTGATTCTTGATTCAACGGTATTGTTGGATGAAGCGGCCCAGACCGACATTACGTGTACGCTTACTTGAGACGGGTTCTACCGACGTGCTTCGCACACAGGTGGCTGGTGGGTGTCAGTTTCTCCAACTTTAGTTGAATCGGACTCAATGAACAGGGTTCTTTCTGAAGATCAAAAAGCAATCACTATGCCGCGTTGTGGTTTTTGATGCGTAGGTAAGAACGGTTCTTGCTCAGCCCATAGCAGCCACGTAAAACTTGCAACAACAAAGTAGAGGACGTCTAACTTGTTTTTGCATGGCATGTTGTGATGTGATATGGTCAAGACATGATGCTAAATTTTATTATATGAGATGATCATGTTTTGTAAACACAGTTATCGGCAACTGGTAGGAGCCATATGGTTGTCGCTTTATTGTATGAAATGCAATCGCCATGTAATTGCTTTAGTTTATCACTAAGCGGTAGTAATAGTCATAGAAGCAATAGTTGGCGAGATGACAACGATGCTTCGATGGAGATCAAGGTGTCAAGCCGGTGATGATGGTGATCATGACGGTGCTTTGGAGATGGAGATCAAAGGCACAAGATGATGATGGCCATATCATATCACTTATATTGATTGCATGTGATGTTTATCCTTTATGCATCTTATTTTGTTTAGTTCGACGGTAGCATTATAAGATGATCTCTCACTAAATTTCAAGGTATAAGTGTTCTCCCTGAGTATGCACCATTGCTACAGTTCGTCGTGCCGAGACACAACGTGATGATCGGGTGGGATAAGCTGTACGTTCACATACAACGGGTGCAAGCCAGTTTTGCACACGCGGAATACTCGGGTTAAACCCGAAGAGCCTAGCATATGCAGATATGGCCTCGGAACACTGAGACCGAAAGGTCGAGCATGAATCATATAGTAGATATGATCAGCATAGTGATGTTCACCATTGAAAACTACTCCATCTCACATGATGATCGGACATGGTTTAGTTGATATGGATCACGTGATCACTTAGATGATTAGAGAGATGTCTATCTAAGTGGGAGTTCTTAAGTAATTTGATTAATTGAACTTTAATTTATCATGAACTTAGTACCTGATAGTATTTTGCATGTCTATGTTGTTGTAGATAGATGGCCCGTGCTATTGTTCCGTTGAATTTTAATGCGTTCCTAGAGAAAGGTAAGTTGAAAGATGATGGTAGCAACTACACGGACTGGGTCCGTAACTTGAGGATTATCCTCATTGCTGCACAGAATAATTACGTCCTGGAAGCACCGCTAGGTGACAAACCTGCTGCAGGAGCAACACCAGATGTTATGAACACCTGGCAGAGCAAAGCTGATGACTACTCGATAGTTCAGTGTGCCATGCTTTACGGCTTAGAACCGGGACTTCAATGACGTTTTGAACGTCATGGAGCATATGAGATGTTCCATGAGTTGAAGTTAATATTTCAAGCAAATGCCCGGATTGAGAGATATGAAGTCTCCAATAAGTTCTACAGTTGCAAGATGGAGGAGAATAGTTCTATCAGTGAACATATACTCGGAATGTCTGGGTACCACAACCACTTGGCTTAACTAGGAGTTAATCTTCCTGATGATAGTGTCATTGACAGAGTTCTTCAATCACTGCCACCAAGCTACAAGAGCTTCGTGATGAACTATAATATGCAAGGGATGGATAAAACAATTCCTGAGCTCTTCGCAATGCTAAAGGTTGCGGAGGTAGAAATCAAGAAAGAGCATCAAGTGTTGATGGTCAACAAGACCACCAGTTTCAAGAAAAGGGTAAAGGGAAGAAGGGGAAATTCAAAAAGAATAGCAAGCCAGTTGCTGCTCAAGTGAAGAAACCCAAGTATGGACCTAAGCCTAAGACTGAGTGCTTCTACTACAAAGGAACTGGTCACTGGAAGCGGAACTGCCCCAAGTATTTGGCAGAGAAGAAGGATGGCAAAGTGAAAGGTATATTTGATATACATGTTATTGATGTGTACCTTACTAATGCTCGCAGTAGTGCCTGGGTAGTTGATACTGGTTCAGTTGCTAACATTTGCAACTCGAAACTGGGGCTACGGATTAAGCGAAGATTGGCTAAGGACGAGGTGATGATGCGCGTGGGAAATGGTTCCAAAGTTGATGTGATCGCCGTCGACACACTACCTCTACATCTACCTTCAGGATTAGTTTTAGACCTAATTGTTATTTGGTGCCAGTGTTGAGCATGAACATTATATCTGGATCTTGTTTAATGCGAGATGATTATTCATTTAAATCAGAGAATAATGGTTGTTCTATTTATATGAGTAATATCTTTTATGGTCATGCACCCTTGATGAGTGGTCTATTTTTACTAAATCTTGATTGTAGTGATACACATGTTCATAGTATTGAAGCCAAAAGATGCAGAGTTGATAATGATAGTGCAACTTATTTGTGGCACTGCCGTTTAGGTCATATTGGTGTAAAGCTCATGAAGAAACTCCATTCTGATGGACTTCTGGAATCACTTGATTATGGATCACTTTGTACTTGCGAACCATGCCTCATGGGCAAGATGACTAAAACTCCATTCTCCGGAACAGTGGAGCAAGCAACAAAGTTATTGGAAATCATACATACTGATGTATGTGGTCCAATGAACATTGAAGCTCGCGGCGTATATCGTTATTTTCTCACCTTCATAGATGATTTGAGCAGATATGGGTATATCTACTTGATGAAACATAAGTCTGAAACATTTGAAAAGTTCAAAGAATTTCAGAGTGAAGTGGAAAATCATCGTAACAAGAAAATCTAGTTTCTACGTTCTGATCGTGGAGGTGAGTATTTGAGTTATGAGTTTGGACTTCATTTGAAACAATGTGAAATAGTTTCACAACTCACGCCACGTGGAACACCACAGCGTAATGGTGTGTCCGAACATCGTAATCATACTTTACTAGATATGGTACAATATATGGTCTCTCTCACTGATTTACCGCTATCATTTTGGGGTTATGCTTTAGAGACGGCTACATTCACGTTAAATAGGGCACCATCTAAATCCTTCGAGACGACACCTTATGAACTGTGGTTTGGCAAGAAACCCAAGTTGTCGTTTCTTAAAGTTTGGGGCTGCGATGCTTATGTGAAAAAGCTTCAACCTGATAAGCTCGAACCCAAATCGGAGAAATGTGTCTTCATAGGATACCCAAAGGAGACTGTTGGGTACACCTTCTATCACAAATCCGAAGGCAAGATATTCGTTGCTAAGAATGGATCCTTCCTAGATAAGGAGTTTCTCTCGAAAGAAGTGAATGGGAGGAAAGTAGAACTTGACGAGGTAATTGTACCTTCTCCCTTATTGGAAAGGAGTTCGTCACTGAAATCAGTTCTAGTGATTCCTACACCAGTAAGTGAGGAAGCTAATGATGATGATCATGAAACTTCTGATCAAGTTACTATTGAACCTCGTAGGTCAATCAGAGTGAGATCCGCACCAAAGTGGTATGGTAATCCTGTTCTAGAAGTCATGTTACTTGACCATGACGAACCTATGAACTATGAGGAAGCTATGATGAGCCCAGATTCCGCAAAATGGCTTGAGGCCATGAAATCTGAGATGGGATCCATGTATGAGAACAAAGTATGGACTTTGGTTGACTTGCCCGATGATCGGCAGGCCATAGAGAATAAATGGATCTTCAAGAAGAAGACTGACGCTGACGGTAATGTTACTGTCTACAAAGCTCGACTTGTTGCAAAAGGTTTTCGACAAGTTCAAGGAGTTGACTACGATGAGACCTTCTCACCCGTAGCGATGCTTAAGTCCATCCGAATCATGTTAGCAATTGCCGCATTTTATGATTATGAAATTTGGCAAATGGATGTCAAAACTGCATTCCTTAATGGATACCTTAAAGAAGAGTTGTATATGATGCAACCAGAAGGTTTTATCGATCCAAAATGTGCTAACAAAGTGTGCAAGCTCCAGTGATCCATTTATGGACTGGTGCAAGCCTCTCGGAGTTGGAATATACGCTTTGATAGTGTGATCAAAGAATATGGTTTTGTACAGACTTTTGGAGAAGCCTGTATTTACAAGAAAGTGAGTGGGAGCTCCGTAGCATTTCTGATATTATATGTAGATGACATATTGTTGATCGGAAATGATACTGAATTTCTGAATAGCATAAAAGGATACTTGAATAAGAACTTTTCTATGAAAGACCTCGGTGAAGCTGCTTATATATTGGGCATCAAGATCTATGGAGATGGATCAAGACGCTTGATTGGACTTTCACAAAGCACATACCTTGATAAAGTTTTGAAGAAGTTCAAAATGGATCAGGCAAAGAAAGGGTTCTTGCCTGTATTACAAGGTGTGAAGTTGAGTCAGACTCAATGCCCGACCACTGCAGAAGATAGAGAGAAAATGAAAGGTGTTCCCTATGCTTCAGCCATAGGCTCTATCATGTATGCAATGCTATGTACCATACCTGATGTGTGCCTTGCTATAAGTTTAGCAGGGAGGTACCAAAGTAATCCAGGAGTGGATCACTGGACAGCGGTCAAGAACATCCTGAAATACCTGAAAAGGACCAAGGATATGTTTCTCGTGTATGGAGGTGATAGAGAACTCGTTATAAACGGTTACGTCGATGCAAGATTTGACACTGATCCGGATGACTCTAAGTCACAAACCAGATACGTGTTTTTATTAAATGGTGAAGCTATCAGTTGGTGCAGTACCGAGTAGAGCATCATGGAGGGATCTACGTGTGAAGCGGCATACATATATAGCTACTTCGGAAGCAGCAAATGAAGGAGTCTGGATGAAGGAGTTCATATCCGATCTAGGTGTCATACCTAGTGCATCAGGTCCAATGAATTTTGTGACAATACTGGTGCAATTGCCTTGGCAAAGGAATCCAGATTTCACAAGAGAACCAAGCACATCAAGAGACGCTTCAATTCCATCCGCGATCAAGTCAAGGAGGGAGACATAGAGATTTACAAGATACATACGGATCTGAATGTTGCAGACCCGTTGACTAAGCCTCTCTCACGAGCAAAACATGATCAGCACCAAGACTCCATGGGTGTTAGAATCATTACATGTAATCTAGATTATTGACTCTAGTGCAAGTGGGAGACTGAAGGAAATATGCCCTAGAGGCAATAATAAAGTTGTTATTTATATTTCCTTATATCATGATAAATGTTTATTATTCATGCTAGAATTGTATTAACCGGAAACTTAGTACATGTGTGAATACATAGACAAACAGAGTGTCACTTGTTTGCCTCTACTTAACTAGCTCGTTGAATCAATGATGGTTATGTTTCCTAACCATAGACATGAGCTGTCATTTGATTAATGGGATCACATCATTAGAGAATGATGTGATTAACTTGACCCATCCGTTAGCTTCGCATGATGATCGTTTAGTTTGTTGCTATTGCTTTCTCCGTAACTATACATGTTCCTATGACTATGAGATCATGCAACTCCCGAATACCGAGGAACACTTTGTGTGTTACCAAACGTCACAATGTAACTGGGTGATTATAAAGGTGCTCTACAGGTGTCTCTGATGGTGTTTGTTGAGTTGGCATGGATCAAGATTAGGATTTGTCACTCCGATTGTTGGAGAGGTATCTCTGGGCCCTCTCGGTAATGTACATCATTATAAGCCTTGCAAGCAATGTAGCTAATGAGTTAGTTATAGGATGTAGAATTATGGAATGAGTAAAAGAGACTTGCCGGTAACGAGATTGAACTAGGTATTGAGATACCAACGACCGAATCTCGGACAACATGCCGATGACAAAGGGAACAATGTATATCGTCATGCGGTTTGACCGATAAAGATCTTCCTAGAATATGTAGGAACCAATATGAGCATCCAGGTTCCGCTATTGGTTATGGTCCGAAGACATGTCTCGATCATGTCTACATAGTTCTCGAACCCATAGGGTCCGCATGCTTAACATTCTGTGACGATCGGTATTACGAGTTTATGTGTTTTGATGTACCAAAGGTAGTTCGGAGTCCCGGATTTGATCACGGACATGACGAGGAGTCTCGAAATGGCCGATACGTAAAGATCGATATATTGGAAGCCTTTGTTTGGACATCGGAATGGTTCTAGGTGAAATCGGGAGTATACCGGAGCACCGGGAGGTTACCGGAACCCCCAGGAGGTATATGGGCCTTAGTGGAAGAGATGGAAGAGAACCAAAGGAGGGGGCGCCCCCCAAAGCCCAATCTGAATTGGGAAGGGGGCCGCCCCCCCCCTTTCCTTCCTTCTTCCTCCTCCTTCCTTCTCTCCTAGAACCAACAAAGGGAAGGGGGAATCCTACTCCCGGTGGGAGTAGGACTCCCTTGGGGCGCGCCTAGAGAGGCCGGCCCCCTCCCCCTCCACCACTCCTTTATATACGGGGGAGGGGGGCACCCCATGGACACACAAGTTGATCATTGATCTTTAGCCGTGTGCGGTGCCCCCCTCCACCATAATCCACCTCGGTAATATCATAGCGGTGCTTAGGCGAAGCCCTGTTTCGGTAGCAACATCATCACCGTCATCACGTCGTCGTGCTGACGAAGCTCTCCCTCGAAGCTCTACTGGATCGTGAGTTCGAGGGATGTCACCGAGCCGAACGTGTGCAGATCACGGAGGTGCCATACCTTTTGTACTAGATCGGTCGATCGTGAAGACGTACGACTACATCAACCGCGTTGTCATAACGCTTCCGCTTACGGTCTACGAGGGTACGTAGACGATAGTCTCCCCTCTCGTTGCTATGCATCACTGTCAGTGTCAAAACCGGCGGATCTCGGTTAGGGGGTCCCGAACTGTGCGTCTAGGCCAGATGGTAACAGGAGGCAAGGGACACAAAGTTTTACCCAGGTTCGGGCCCTCTCGATGGAGGTAAAACCCTACGTCCTGCTTGATTAATATTGATGATATGGGTAGTACAAGAGTAGATCTACCACGATATCGGAGAGGCTAAACCCTAGAAGCTAGCCTATGGTATGATTGTTGATGTGTATCTTGTCCTACGGACTAAAACCCTCCGGTTTATATAGACACCGGATAGGGTTAGGATTACATAAAGTCGGTTACAATGGTAGGATATCTGCATATTCGTATCGCCAAGCTTGCCTTCCACGCCAAGGAAAGTCCCTTCCGGACACGGGACAAAGTCTTCAATCTTGTATCTTCATAGTCCAGGAGTCCGGCTGAAGGTATAGTCCAGCCATCCGGACACCCCCTAATCCAGGACTCCCTCAGTAGCCCCTGAACCAGGCTTCAATGACGACGAGTCCGGCGCACAGGTTGTCTTCGGCATTGCAAGGCGGGTTCCTCCTCCAAGTACTTCATAGAAGATTTTGAACACAAAGATAGTGTTCGGCTCTGCAAAATAAGTTTCCACATATTGCCATAGAGAGAATAATATTTACACAAATCTAATCTGCTGACGTATTCCGTAGCGTGACACACCACGGCCAAGCCTTTATCCGAGTCGTTTCATTATCCCACCTCAGCGCGTCATGCGAGGCGGTTTCCTTGGCACGTCTTGTTAAAGCAGAGATCGTGTCCCCTTATCCCGGGATTCTCATCAATACGGGCGTGGGTAACCCAACCACGCCATTGATTACGGCGCTTGGAGACAAGGGAGTTTTACCAGGCTGGTGGGGACATGTAGTTGCGTCCACCCATATAAGGGGATAAGGATCCAACTTTTCACCTACGCCTTCTTCCTCCTTCACCTATCCATTCTTGCGCACTCGAGCTCCAGCGCCCAAGTCCGCACTCCCCACCTCAACCTTCTCCAGCCATGTCCGGAGCGGGAGGCAAGTGGATGTTCTCCTCTGTCACGGAGGGACACATCAAAAAGCTGAGGAAGGCCGGATACTTGTCTAACGACATCGCGTCCCGGCTTCCCGAAAAGGGGCAGCTCATCCCCACCCCTAGGCCCCATGAGAGGGTGGTGTTCCTCCCCCATTTCCTCCGTGGACTGGGCTTCCCTCTCCACCCATTTGTCCGGGGGCTCATGTTCTACTACGGCCTGGATTTCCACGATCTGGCCCCGAACTTTGTCCTCAACATCTCGGCGTTTATCGTCGTGTGCGAGGCTTTCCTCCGCATCCGCCCCCATTACGGCGCTTGGGAGATAAGCGAGTTTTACCAGGTTGGTGGGGACATGTAGTTGCGTCCACCCATATAAGGGGATAAGGATCCACCTTTTCACCTACGCCTTCTTCCTCCTTCGCCTATCCATTCTTGCGCACTCGAGCTCCAGCGCCCTAGTCCGCACTCCTCACCTCAACCTTCTCCAGCCATGTCCGGAGCGGGAGGCAAGTGGATGGTCTCCTCCGTCATGGAGGGACATATCAAAAAGCTAAGGAAGGCCGGATACCTGTCTAACGACATCTCTTACCGGCTCCCCGAAAAGGGGCAGCTCATCCCCACCCCTAGGCCTCATGAGAGGGTGGTGTTCCTCCCCCATTTCCTCCA
Source organism: Triticum urartu (assembly GCF_003073215.2). NCBI lineage: Eukaryota > Viridiplantae > Streptophyta > Magnoliopsida > Poales > Poaceae > Triticum > Triticum urartu. The sequence goes on from NC_053026.1 coordinate 653,275,432, forward strand.
CGGACTGGGCTTCCCTCTCCACCCATTTGTCCGGGGGCTCATGTTCTACTATGGCCTGGATTTCCATGATCTGGCCCCGAATTTTGTCCTCAACATCTCGGCGTTTATCGTCGTGTGCGAGGCTTTCCTCCGCATCCGCCCCCATTTCGGTCTATGGCTCAAGACTTTCAACGTCAAGCCGAAGGTGGTGCGCGGCAACCAGGCGGAGTGCGGAGGAGCCATGGTGGGCAAGATGGCCAACGTCCTGTGGCTCCAGGGCTCCTTTGTGGAGACCCTGAAGGGGTGGCAATCGGGGTGGTTTTACATCACCGAGCCGTGCGACCCTAAGTGGGTCGCAGCCCCCGAGTTCCGATCTGGACCCCCAATGCGGCTCACGTCCTGGAAAGAGATGGGCCTGTCGTGGGGCAGCCAAAAGGAGGTGACCGGACTACAAACATGCATCCAATCCCTGGTGAACAAGCAGCTCAGGCTTGTCAACGTAGTCCAGGTTATGCTCATCCGCTTGATCCTCCCGTGTCAACAACGGGCTTTCAACCTATGGGAGTTCGATCCGGCGCGGCACCAAACTCTGAGCAGGCTCTTCGACACGACGTACGAAGATGCCTGGAAGGTGCTATTCAAAGGCGCCGAGGCTCCCGCATCCGCTACCGAGGATCGCAGATTCAGCGCGCAGCGTCATGCTAGCGCGGTAAGCTTTTTTTATTTTTTATAGGGCACTAGTTTTTCATAGTTTAACTCTGTGCGGGATCTAAGCTCCCTTACCTTTGACAGGATTGGCAGGCGAAGTCCGGACGGATCGACTGTCCGGCACCTTTACCCGAAGACCCAGCCGATGCCCACTTGGCAAAGCTGCTGGTTCCGGCACCCTATGTGGTGCCGGAGAAGAAGGCCGCAAAAAGGCCGCGGGGACTCAAAAGAGTGCCCGACGCCTGGAGGTGTCGGATTCATCATCTGACGAATCCAAGACGCACTCCTCCCACGAAGATGAGGAGGAGGAAGAAGAGACCCCTCCCCCTCCAGCGGGGGAAGGGAAGAAAATGAAGGCCGCCCCAACTGGGGAGGCCGAAGGGTCCAAGAAGGGGAGAACCCCTCCTCCGGACTACTCCACCAACGCCGAAGACGGTGAAGAGGAGTGGACGCCCAGGGCCAAGCCCCTGGCGAAATCGTAAGTATCCGGATACCGGAGTGATTTCATAGTATTCGTTTATTGCACAACTTTCCCTTATGTCGAATATGTTTATGCAGCCCACCCAAAGACCGGCTCGACGCGTCGTCGAGCGGCTCACTGGACTCGTCGGACGTGAACTCGCTGCCGACAGCTTCCTCCCCCGGCCCTACGGACGACACCGAAGTGTTGTCCCAGAAGGTTCCAATCCGGGAGGAGGTGGTCCTGGAGGCGCCGCAAGGCGACCTCCCGGACTCTAGGAGTAAAGGGGACGAAACCCCCCAGGGCTCCAAGTCCAGCCCTAGGCCGGACACCGCTCCGGAACCTTCAAAGGTTCCAGAGTCCGGCGGGGGACCTCCTTCCAAGAGGAGCAACCCGCCGTGCCGGTGACCTCCGTCCAACCAGAGGTGCCGGACAATCTGTTGGAGACGCTCCAAGGCGCCTCCATCGACGAGGGGCACCGCACTATTATGAGTGCGATGGTCCAAAAGGTTCAGTCCGCCAAGAGCGGACTGACTGAAGCTTGTACAAGCCTTTTAACAGGCTTTGAGGTTAGTAAAGAATGTGTAAATAATATTACCGCATAGACAGTAGCCCCTGATGCTCTGTTTGGCGTTCGGGAAGAAAAGCCGAATAGAGGATCAAATAAAATTCGCAGGTGTCTAACAAAAAGGAGTCAATATGCGTGTGCAGGCTTCCCTGCTGGCGTCCGCTGCACTGACTGCGGAAGTGGACACGCTAAAGCAGGACCTCGAGCGGTCCGAGTAAGAGCTCGGGTGTGCCAAGAAGCAGCTCGAGGACAATGAAGGTAAGAAATACCTTGTTTAAATATATATATATATAAAGGTGCAATTGCGAAAAATGACAGGATTATCGTGGCTATTGTAGGGGCCACGTCTGAGGTGGCGACCCTTAAGCAAGCGCTGCTCGAGGCCGAGAAGACGGCGGCCATGAAGCGCACCGAGCGGGAGAAGTATGAGGCCGAGGTTGGCAAGGTGCGGCAAGAGCTCCAGGCTCTCATGGAAAAACATGAGAGTTTGGAGCGTGACTCAAGGACGCGAGCGTCTGAGCTCGCGACGGCTATTGAAAGTGCCAAGTCTGCCAAGGCCGAATCCCAGAAGACACTCCAGGAGTTGGATGAGGTGAAGAAGATAGCGGCGGGTAAGGCATTCTTTATGCAAAGCAAACACATAAGCGTGAGTTACTTGTTACTTACCCGAATCCGGAGTTCTCCAGGCGCGTTCGCAGATCTTCCCCGGAGTGTGTCTGATGCTGCCGCATTCTATCGAGCCGAGGAGGGCAGCTCGACAGAGAAGGTGTTCTGGTCTCAGTATGCTGAGGCCGGACACCCCATGCCCATGAGTGACCAGCTGAAGCAACTGGTCGAGCTCCACAAGGCGGCCGAACAGGCCATGAGGGGCCTCATAGTTCGGCTGTGGCCTGGAGAAGCTCTGCCTGGGAGCTACTTCGGGCTGGTGCGGTGGCTAGTGGAGGCCTGTCCAAGGCTCGAGGTCATCAAGCGCTCCGTCTGCATTGAAGGTGCCCGTAGGGCTCTTGCCCGTGCGAAGGTGCACTGGGGCAAGCTGGATGCTGAGAAGCTTGTGAAGGACGGGCCACCGCCGGGGAAAGAGCATCGCAAGCCCGAGAATTATTATAAGGATGTTCTGAAGGGTGCCCGCCTTGTGGCGGATGAATGTTCTATGGATGTAATTTTTGAGTAAAACTCACTCGTTTTGTCCTGTGCGCTGAAAACTTGTTCATATGCGCTAAGCAATGCTGTTTGAATTTACAATATTACCTTATGTGCGGCTGTTTATCAATTCTGAGAGATGGCGAGTCGTCGGCTTCTGCCCCCTTGCCGCTAGTGCTGGGGTGTTCGGGGATAAACCTGAGGGCTCTTTTTCCCATGTTTGGGTCCTTCGAGGGAGGCGCTCAGCCCAACGAACAAGGCAATCAGACTATAATGCGTGAACACTCTCACTTAGCCATAGAATTCTGTAATTTTAAATTTCGGCGAAGCCCCTGGTATTCGGAAGACCGAGTTCGGGGCGCTATCCACGCTTTGGCCAGATAGAGCCGGCTCCTCGCCCTAAGCGGCATAAGTCTTTAAGGAATCAAAAAGACCTCTCGAACAGCGACCAGCTCTCGCCTCATCATGACAGTTAGTTTTAGCTTTCTCCACTGAGGTGCTTGACCCAGCTCAACCGGGGCACAATCGCAGTGGTTCTCCTAGTGCTACCTTAGCCGATATAGCGGAACGTAAGGCACCAAAACATAGGAGCCGGGCAAACCCAACTATTGACCCAAGACATGATTCGGAGCCGATGCATATAATGCTATAAGTTCGGGGTGCCGCACTTGTTAAAGTGTTCGGACTTCTCACACCATGTTGAGGGGTAAAGAAGCCCCTGGCGTATTTTGGCCGTACCAACGTGTACGGGTGCAACATGTCGTTAAGGAACATATATAAATATAAAAAAGGAGAGTAATGCAAAAATAGACAAAAGCTATGCATTGTTCATTAAAGAGGGCTGCGATCAAAGCAGAACGATACAATTAATGCGATAAGCAAAAGGTTGGACTATGTGACATGTCCGTTCCAGTGGTAAGCTGTGGAATAGTATGCGAAACAGGTATATTGCTCGTGATAGAGACCACCTGGGAGTTCCATAATGCGGCGTGGCTTGTCTGCTTCCCTGGTTCTTGCATCGTTTGTGCGGCAATTGAACTGCCGAACAGGCCTTCCGAAGAGTGGAGTCCTGAAAGTAAGAGAAAATTAAAAAATCGGCAGCCCCTGGTATGGTTGAAGCCGTGTTTTGGGCGTGCCGTGATGGTGCCCCTCCCCCTGTGCCCATGGTATCTCTAGAGCGTAGTTATGTACGTGAAGTACTGGCGTCGCCTTTTTGCGAGGGTTGGGGTTGGGGCCGCATTGCTGCGCCTGCTCGGATCATGCCAGGCGGTCTTGTTGTAGGTTACTCCAGGCGCGCTTGACGGTGTCCGGTCGTTTAGCGGCCGGACTGGAGAACTGCCTGGAGAGGCTGCTTTGAACTTCCGCCGCAAGGGCCGCCGTGTGCTCCTCCGTTCGGAGGGAGCGTTCGGTGTTTCCATTGACCGTAATTACTCCTCGACGGCCTGGCATCTTGAGCTTAAGGTATGCGTAATGCGGTACCGCATTGAACTTAGCGAATGCGGTTCGCCCGAGTAGTGCGTGATAGCCACTGCGAAACGGGACTATGTCGAAGATTAACTCCTCGCTTCGGAAATTAACCGGAGATCCAAAGACCACTTCAAGTGTGACTGAGCCTGTACAGTTGGCCTCTACACCTGGTATTACGCCTTTAAAGGTCATTTTGGTGGGCTTAATCCTCGAGGGATCTATGCCCATTTTCCGCACTGTATCCTGGTAAAGCAGGTTCAGGCTGTTGCCGCCATCCATAAGGACTCTAGTGAGATGAAATCCGTCAATAATTGGGTCTAGAACCAATGCGGCGAATCCGCCATGACGGGTGCTAGTGGGGTGGTCCCTTCGATCAAAGGTGATCGGGCAGGAGGACCATGGGTTGAACTTTGGGGCGACTGGCTCTATCGCGTACACGTCCCTTAACGCGCGCTTCCGCTCCCTCTTGGGGATGTGGGTTGCGTATATCATGTTCATCGTCCGCACTTGTGGGGGAAAGCCCTTCTGTCCACTGTTGTTCGGCGGCCGGGGCTCCTCGTTGTCATCGCTATGCAGCCCCTTGTCTTTGTTTTCGGCGTTTAACTTGCCTGCCTGCTTGAACACCCAACAATCCCTGTTGGTGTGATTGGCCGGCTTTTCGGGGGTGCCATGTATCTGGCATAAGCGGTCGAGTATTCGGTCCAAACTGGATGGGCCCCTAGGATTCCTTTTGAATGGCTTTTTCCGCTGACCGGATTTAGAGCATCTGAATCCGGCATTAACTGCCGTATCATCTGCATTGTCGCCGTTAATGCGGCGCTTCTGTTTGTTGCGACGCGACCTGCCACTACTGTCCCTGGTGTCCGAATTACCAGGGTTCTTGGTTATATTGTTGCTACGAGCAAGCCAGCTGTCTTCTCCCGCGCAAAAGCGGGTCATGAGTGTCGTGAATGCTGCCATAGATTTCGGCTTTTCCTGTCCAAGGTGCCGGGCCAGCCACTCGTCACGGATATTGTGCTTGAAGGCTGCTAGGGCCTCAGTGTCCGGACAGTTGACTATTTGATTTTTCTTTATTAGGAACCGTGTCCAGAATTGCCTGGCCGATTCATCTGGCTGCTGAATTACGTGACTTAGGTCATCGGCGTCTGGGGGTCGCACATAAGTGCCCTGGAAATTGTCGAGGAATGCGGCTTCCAGGTCCTCCCAACAGCTGATTGATCCTGTTGGGAAGCTGTTAAGCCAATGCCGAGCTGGTCCTTTAAGCTTGAGTGGGAGGTATTTGATGGCGTGGAAATTATCGCCGCAGGCCATGTGGATATGAAGGAGATAATCCTCGATCCATACCACAGGATCTGTTGTGCCATCATATGATTCGATGTTTACGGGTTTGAAACCCTCGGGGATTTGATGATCCATTATTTCGTCTGTAAAGCAGAGTGGGTGTGCGGCGCCTCTGTACTGGGCTATATCATGACGTAGCTCCAATGAGCTTTGTCTACTGTGTTCGGCCCTGCCGAATTTGTGGCTGGCGTGACGGTTGCCGTCTCGAGCCGTGGGGCGCCCACGCGATCCGTAGATCGATCTTGTTTGCCTTGCCTTGTCCTCCAACATATCTCATAAGTCCGGCGCATAGTCCCGTGCCTTGGTACGGGGTGCGGCTTGAGTGGAGGGCCGAGAGGCCTCTCTGTCGCGGCCACGAGGTGGCCGGTCGGCCGCATCAAGTGCTTCCTTCTCTAATTGGGGTAGCAACCTGCGCTTTGGGTAGCTCTTGGAGGGGCGTTCGAGTTTATGCTCTTCGGTCGCAAGGACTTCAGTCCATCTGTCAACTAGCAAATCTTGATCAGCTCTAAGCTGTTGCTGTTTTTTCTTGAGGCTTCTTGTCGTGGCCATAAGCCTGCTTTGAAAACGCTCTTGCTCGACGGGATCCTCTGGCACGATGAATTCGTCGTCGTCGAGGCTTGCCTCGTCTTCGGAGGGAGGCATATAATTATCGTCCTCGACCTCTCTGTCTACCGCTCTCTCATGAGGGCTGGTTTCTCCATCCTCCTGTGCTAAATCTTGCTGGTGGGGGTTTTCTTCGGCGCTTTCCAGAGTATTATTATCTCCCGTGCTGGAATCACCGTGTTTGTTTTGGCGGGATTTTGAGCGGCGCCGCTGACGCCGGCGCTTAGGCTGTTTCTTGGAGGGGTCATCCTCCGCTGTTCCATCGCCATCTCCTTCTTTTGGGGTGTCCACCATGTATATGTCATATGATGAGGTGGCTTTCCAGGGCCTGATAGGCGCTGGTTCTTCATCATCTCCTTCATCGGCGTCCATACCTTCGATGTCTTCGGAGTTGAAGTCGAGCATGTCGGTTAAGTCATCGACAGCGGCTACAAAGTGGGTGGTGGGTGGGCTTTGAATTTCTTCATCGTCCGAATCCCAACCTTGCTGGCCGTAGTCCGGCCAGGGCTCTCGTGATAAAGAGAGAGACTTCAGTGTCTTCAGAATATCGCCAAAAGGCAAGTGCTGAAAGATGTCCGCGGCAGTGAACTCCATGATCGGCGCCCAATCGGATTCGATCGGCAGGGGCGCGGAGGGTTCGGAGCCCGGAGAGGAGTCCGGCTCCTTGGAGTCACGAGTCTTGCAGAGTACGGGGCTGGTGTTCGGCTCAATCGCCGTTGAGATCGCAGCCCCCGAGGTGGCGTCCAACCGCCCATCCTCGATCGGCGCAGTTGGCTCCGAATTAAGGGTCGAAGATGATGCGGGTGCGGCCTCCTGGGCACTATTCGACGGCAGAGCTAGATCATGCTCGTTGGGGCAGTGCGGCGCGCTCGGCAGCGGCTCGAATCTGTCGAAGATCAAGTCCCCACGGATGTCGGCCGTGTAGTTTAAACTTTCAAATCTGACCTGACGGCCAGGGGCGTAGCTTTCGATCTGCTCTAGACGGCCAAGTGAATTGGGCCGCAGTGCGAAGCCGCCGAAGACGAAGATCTGTCCGGGGAGGAAGGTCTCACCCTGGACTGCATCGCTATTGATGATCGTAGGAGCTATCGAGCCTGACGGCGACGACACAGAGGAACTCTCAATGAAAGCACCAATGTCGGTGTCAAAACCGGCGGATCTCGGGTAGGGGGTCCCGAACTGTGCATCTAGGCCGGATGGTAACAGGAGGCAAGGGACACGAAGTTTTACCCAGGTTCGGGCCCTCTCGATGGAGGTAAAACCCTATGTCCTGCTTGATTAATATTGATGATATGGGTAGTACAAGAGTAGATCTACCACGAGATCGGAGAGGCTAAACCCTAGAAGCTAGCCTATGGTATGATTGTTGATGTGTATCTTGTCCTACGGACTAAAACCCTCCGGTTTATATAGACACTGGATAGGGTTAGGGTTACATAGAGTCGGTTACAATGGTAGGAGATCTAAATATTCGTATCGCCAAGCTTGCCTTCCATGCCAAGGAAAGTCCCTTTCGGACACGGGACGAAGTCTTCAATCTTGTATCTTCATAGTCCAGGAGTCCGGCTGAAGGTATAGTCCGGCCATCCGGACACCCCCTAATCCAGGACTCCCTCAATCACCATGATCTTGCGTGTGCGTAGGATTTTTTTTTGAAATTACTGTGTTCCCCAACATTAAAAGAGGGAGAAGCGAAAGCGTTACAATATTTCTCTTGTGGACAGAGATATCGACCGTTGAGATAGAGGGTAGGTACAACAATTAATAGGCCTACACAGAGTGGGCGTCAAAAGAGGGAGAAGCGGAAGTGTTACAACATTTCTCTTGTGGACAGAGATATCAACCATTAAAAGAGAGGGTTACAAGAATTTGCAGGCGGACACGGAGAGGTGGCGTCAAAAGAGGCGGAAGCAGGGGCATTACCACATTTCTCTTGTGGATAGAGATATCAACCATTCAAAGAGAGTGTTACAATAATGCATAGGCAGACAAAGAGAGTGGGCGTTAAAAGAGGGAGAAGCGGAAGCGTTACAACATTTCTCTTGTGGACAGATATATTGGCCGTTAAAAGAGAGGGTTCCAATAATTTCCTGGTGGACACAGAGAGTTGGCGTTAGAAGAGGGGGAAGTGGAAGCATTACAACATTTCGCCTGTGGACGCAAAGATCGAATGGTAAAAGAGAGTGTTGTAACAATCCACAAGCGGACATAAAGAGCGTGCATAAAAGACGGGGAAGCAGAAGGGTCACAAAAATTTGCACGTATACACGGAGAGCAATCCCTTGCAGCCTTATACAGAATCAAAAGAGAGACTTGGGAATGACATGCAACCGTCGCCTTTTCCACATTTGCAAATCCGTGAAGCCACCCACCCACGCCCTTCTCGGCTACCGGGTTTCTATCGAAGGGGCCAACATACCAACATAGAGGGAGGGAATACAACAAATCTGCCTTTGAAGATCCAACGGAGCGACCATTTGTTTTGATTACGCTACCAATAGGTTTCAAGGGGAAAAGGAGGGTACAAACAAAAATAGATCTTGCCAACCATAGTTGTATTGATCATAGCTGGTAAATTCAAAATAATTTCTTCAACTACGATGTAGCATTGGTACATGCCAGGGTGGCTCTCCAGGTTCGGCATTGCGTTGAAGCAACACCACTGATTTGGCTAGAGAACACTTCCCTATCAAGAAACCGAATGAACTCCACCTAAATCATATATTTGGCAGATCTTGCAAAAAATCAAAATCTAAATGGGTAACCATTAACTATAACATTGGTGTATTTGTAGTAGTTAATGGTCACATTGTGTGAACTATGGTACTTATGAAAAATACCTTTAAGCCAATTTTCAATACAAACTCGGATGGTTAATTAGGTGCTTCATACATTATGTTAAGCTATTTCATATGTAATGACATAACTAGTAGATCCTGCTTGTGAAGAACTCAAATCTCAATGATCGATCATTTAATTATTAATAAAATTTCATTTTCGGACCATGAATAAGCAATACAAAATCTAAAACAGAAGCAGCACAACTCCGTTTACTGGTGACATAACTAAGATCAACAATGTTATTTGAACCATGACATTGGTCATAAAATTGTGCATTAATTGAGAAGACGCCGCTAAAATGTGTACACAGGGATTGCTCATCTAACATGAAGATATAAGTTAAAGGAGATAAATATGGGAATGAGAGGCACAGTACATTCTCAAGTAATGAATGGACACAAGACATACCCCCTTATTTTTCAGTATTACTGGTTTGGTACCCGAATCTCAGAGATTCCTTGTTGCAAGCCCTCCTTAATTCTCCCCCCTCCACATCGGATGCTAATTAACGCGAGGGACGCACATACGTGGAGATGCACACCGTTTGTTGTTCTCGGTAATCTTAATACCGCAGTTGATTGGGCTTGCAGGACAAAGCCCTTGTAGAGATGGCAATGGGTCGGGTTTGGATCGGGTTGAACAATCTCAAATCCATATCCATGTCCATGAAGACAATCTTTGCCCGCCAATGAAAAAATCCATGGGTGAAAAATTGTGTTCATGTCCAAATCCGATGGATATCCATACCCATTTGATATCCATTGGGTCGGGTTTGGATCGGGTTGAACAATCTCAAATCCATATCCATGCCCATGAAGACAATCTTTGCCCGCCAATGAAAAAATCCATGGGTGAAAAATTGTGTTCATGTCCAAATCCGATGGATATCCATACCCATTTGATATCCATTGGGTCCTCTCGAGACATATAAATAAGACATAACACAATATTAACATAAACTCTTCCATTCTTCACCTCGTGGTAGGCTAGGCTTCACTTATGATAAATCAACATCTACTAACAACCTAATATCATTTAGTATTTTTCTAACAGATGAGAATGACGAGTCATTTAAGAAGGAGGTAAAAATAAGGGAAGGGGTGTGAGTATGTTACAGAGGGGATTGAATGTCAACTAAAAAAGTTACAATGGGGATTGTGTAATTTCTTATGCATGTTTTAGATAAAAAAAGTGTAAAATTGTTGTGGGACATATGACCGTGGGGCAGGGATAGCGGATTTTCCCCCATTAAGTCATACTATCGGGTCAGGTTTGGGTATATCCATGGGTACAAGATTATATCCATGCCCTATCCACGAACAATTGGGTCGGGTTTGGGCGCCGCCCATGGACACAAAAGCATATCCAAACCCTATCTATTCGGGTCGGATATCCATGAATATCCATGTCCATGGATAAAATTGCCATCCTTAAGCCCTTGTGTAGGTGCATGGGAGGGAGGGATCATATCGTGGGGGATTTAAAGAAGAGTGGGAAACAGAGAGGGTACGCAGACACGGAGAGTGAATGCTATAAGAGGGATGGGGAGGGGAACGGAGCAATTCACACCAAGACATGAAGAGTGAGTGGTAATAGGTGGGGAGCGAGAGGGTTACACCAATGCATAGGCGGACACAGAGAGCTTGCATTAAAAGAGGGGGAAGCGGAAGCGGAAGCGTTACAACATTCCACCTTCGGGAGGGTTACAAATGGGCGGCCTTTGCCCTTTTCCAAACTTGTGAATCCGCGAAATCACCCCGCTGCGTGCCGCCTCCGGTATCGGTTGAAGAAAGATCCGTGTACACGGCGGGAGGAAGTAGAATGGATCCGCTTCCAAAAATCCATTTCACGGTTGAAAAAAGAAAGGGCACAAACAAAATTACTACAAACAAAGGAGTATTAGTATAGATAGATGTTGCCAGCCCTAGCTGCATTGATCATAGCTGGTAAATTCAAAATAATTTCTTGAGTTATGATGTAGCATTGATAGATGCCAGGGTGGCTCTCCAGGTTCGGCATTGCTTTGAAGCAACACCACTAATTTGGCTAGAGCACACTTTCTTGTCAAGAAACCGAATGAAATCCACCTTAAATCATATATTTGGCAGATCTTGCAAAAAATCAAAATCTAAATGGGTAACCATTAATATAACATTGGTGTATTTGCAGTAGTTAATGGTCACATTGTGTGAACTATGGTACTTATGAAAAATACCTTTAAGCTGATTTTCAATAAAAATTCGGATGGTTAATTAGGCGCTTCATACATTATGTCAAGCTATTTCATATGTAATGACATAACTAGTAGATCCTGCTTGTGAAGAACTCAAATCTCAATGATCGATCATTTAATTATTAATACAATTTCACTTCCGGACCTCGAATAAGCAATACAAAATCTAAAACAGAAGCAGCACAAATCCGTTTACTAGTGACATAACGGAGATCAACAATGTTATTTGAACCATGACATTGGTCACAAAATTGTGCATTAATTGGGAAGATGCTTAAATGTGTACACGGGGATTTCTATTCATCTAACATGAAGATATAAGTTAAAGGAGATAAATATGGGAATGTGAGGCACAATGCATTCTCAAGTAATGAATGGACACAATACATTCTCAAGTAATGAATGGACACAAGACATATCCCCTTCGTTTTCAGTATTACTGGGTTGGTACCCAAATCTCAGAGATTCCTTGTTGCAAGCCCTCCTTAATTCTTCCCCCTACACATCGGATGCTAATTAACGCGAGGGACGCACATACGTGGAGATGCACGCCGTTTGTTGTTCTTGGTAATCTTAATACCGCAGTTGATTGGGTTTACAGGACAAAGCCCTTGTGTATGTGCGTGGGAGGGAGTGATCAGATCGTGGGGGAGTTTAAAGAAGAGTGGGAAACGGAGAGGGTACGCAGACACAGAGAGTGAATGCTATAAGAGGGACGGGGAGGGGAACGGAACAATTCACACCAAGACATGAAGAGTGAGTGGTAATAGGTGGGGGAGCGGGACGGTTACACCAATGCATAGGCGGACACAGAGAGCGTGCATTAAAAGAGGGGGGAAGCGGAAAGCGTTACAACATTCCACCTTCAGAAGGGTTACAAATGGGCGGCCTTTGCCCGTTTCCAAACTTGCGAATCCGCGAAATCACCCCGCTGCGTGCCGCCTCTAGTATCAGGTTGAGAAAAGATCCGTGTACACGGAGGGAGGAAGTAGAACGGACCCGGTTCCAAACATCCATTTTTACGGTTGAAAAAAAAGAAAGGGTACAAACAAAATTACTAGTACAAACAAAGGAGTATCACTATAGATAGATGTTGCCGGCCCTAGCTGCATTGATCATAGCTGGTAAATTCAAAATAATTTCTTCAGTTATGATGTAGCATTGATAGATGCCAGGGTGGCTCTCCAGGTTCGGCATTGCTTTGAAGCAACACCACTGATTTGTTTGTCTAGAGCACACTTTCTTGTCAAGAAACCGAATGAACTCCACCTTAAATCATATATTTGGCAGATCTTGTGAAAAATCAAAATCTAAATGGGTAACCATTAATATAACAGAGAGAGTGCACTAAAAGAAGGCCGGGGGAAGCGGAAAGCGTTACAACATTCCACCTTCAGAAGGGTTACAAATGGGCGGCCTTTGCCCGTTTCCAAACTTGCGAATCCGCGAAATCACCCCGCTGCGTGCCGCCTCTAGTATCAGGTTGAGAAAAGATCCGTGTACACGGAGGGAGGAAGTAGAACGGACCCGGTTCCAAACATCCATTTTTACTGTTGAAAAAAAAGAAAGGGTACAAACAAAATTACTAGTACAAACAAAGGAGTATCACTATAGATAGATGTTGCCGGCCCTAGCTGCATTGATCATAGCTGGTAAATTCAAAATAATTTCTTCAGTTATGATGTAGCATTGATAGATGCCAGGGTGGCTCTCCAGGTTCGGCATTGCTTTGAAGCAACACCACTGATTTGTTTGTCTAGAGCACACTTTCTTGTCAAGAAACCGAATGAACTCCACCTTAAATCATATCTTTGGCAGATCTTGTGAAAAATCAAAATCTAAATGGGTAACCATTAATATAACAGAGAGAGTGCACTAAAAGAAGGCCGGGGGAAGCGGAAAGCGTTACAACATTCCACCTTCAGAAGGGTTACAAATGGGCGGCCTTTGCCCGTTTCCAAACTTGCGAATCCGCGAAATCACCCCGCTGCGTGCCGCCTCTAGTATCAGGTTGAGAAAAGATCCGTGTACACGGAGGGAGGAAGTAGAACGGACCCGGTTCCAAACATCCATTTTTACGGTTGAAAAAAAAGAAAGGGTACAAACAAAATTACTAGTACAAACAAAGGAGTATCACTATAGATAGATGTTGCCGGCCCTACCTGCATTGATCATAGCTGGTAAATTGGGGATATTTGGTTGAATTATGAGGCATTGGTGGTAGTAGACGCCAGGGTGGATCTCCTCTCATCTTGTCCACCCCCAGGTGAGGTCCAACGCGCGTGCACTGACTGCAGCACATTGACGCAGCACCGCACCACTGGTTTTGGTTTTGGTTTTGGTGGTGCACAGACACTTGGACTTGGCTGTTAAGCAACCGAATTAACTCCTCCAAATCTTCTCTTCTCTTCTCTTGTGTGGGTGGAAAAACAAACAACAAGATTCCCTTCACCAACCAACCCCCTGCATATAAAGAGCGGAACAGTGAGGAGGAGTCCACCCCACCCCGCCCCGCCCCGCCCGGCCCCAAACAATTGTAGCCAGCGGCGCCGGCGAGCGGCGGCAGCCCCTCCGGCGACCGTCTCCAGCGGTCCTCCCCCCTCCATTATATACAGCCTCCCTGCCGCCTCCAGTCCTGCCCGCCGCCCACCAACCAGCGACCTACCTAGGGTTCCCTTCCCTTCCGTCAGCGGCTAGCTCTCGCCCCTTCTGTTCCTCCAATTACCCACTCCTGCCGCCGCCGTCCGATGACCCAATCAGCGGCCTGCTCCGCCCAGACTCGCCGCGGGTTCCAGCATTAGCGGCAGCGGCCTGTGCGATTCCGCCCCCATTCCGAAAATCGCGGAGGAGGACCAGAGGGGGAAACAAACAATGGGGTGCTTCCACTCCACGGCCAGGGCCAGGCGGCGCTACCCGGGCTACGACGACCCCATGCAGCTCGCCGCCCAGACCGCATGTATGTTTGTTTGTAACCACCTACCAATTTCACTATTCCACTAGTCAAACCTTAATTAATTCACTCACCACATGTGTTCCATTGTCTTTTTTCTTCTCTCTCTCTCTCTCTCTCTCTCTCTGTTTCTTGATCTGCTGCAGTCAGCGTCAGCGAGGTGGAGGCGCTCTTCGAGCTCTTCAAGACCATCAGCGGCTCCGTCATCGACGACGGCTTCATCAACAAGGTAGTAAGCAGCAGCACACCAAATCTTCCATCTTTGTATGCATCCCCTGCTCTGCTTGCCATGTTTTATTTTCTTACCTTCCCTGGGAAACACATTAATCATAAATTACAGTGTTGCACAAAAAAACACAACTAGCCCTGTGGTCCGGTCTTTTTTTAGGGTACGATGGTCCAGTCATTTTCTAAAGCCCTGTTTAAGGAAGTTGTTGTTTTTGGTCACTGTCGGCCTCATAACTTTGTATCAACGACAGGCTGCCGTGTCCTTGTCTCTTTGATGCAGTTACAATCTTTCTAAAAATGAAGACGGCCATGTGTTCGTTTCCTCATCTACGTACAGCCATTTATATTTTTATATAATAGTTTGTTATGGTTTCGTTTTTTTGTAAGCATCACGTCCGTCTATAACCATCATACAAGCTTGTGGACTGCGCCTAATGCTTATCACATAAGATTGTCCTGTTTCCACCAGAGAGAGCAGAGTTTTGCGCCACGCTGAATATATTACACTGGGCTTAATGCCTATCACATACATGCCCTGCTTGCCATGTTTTTCTTTTGTTGGTAAAACACATAGTTTATTTCAATGTTTGAAAAATGGACCGGCTCTGTGGTCCGGGCGTTTTCTAAAACCCTGCTTAGGGAAACTGCCGTTTTCTGGTTGGTGCCGGCCTCATAACTTTGTAACAAAGACAGCCAGGCGTCTCTTTGGTGCAGTTAGAATCTTTCTAAATCAAGAGGGTGATGTGTTTGTTTCCAGATCAGCATTCATTATTTTTCAAAAGTTTGATATGGTCTCCATTTTTGTAAGCATCATGTGCATCTGTAGCCATCATACAAGTGCGTGGACCGCACCTAATGCTTATCAAATAAGATTTTCCTTTTCGACAGGACAATTTCACAGCACAGTACAGTCATTTTCTAAAACCCTGTTTTAGGAAAATTTATTCTTTTGGTTGGTGTCAGCCTCATAAATTTGTAAGACAGGCTGGCGTGTATTTTATGCAGTTTAGAATATTTCTAAATGAAGGGGGTCAGGTGTTCGTTTCCTGATCTGGATTCATTAAAAAAAGTTTGATATAGTTTCCATTTCTTGAAGCATCAATTGCC